>NC_135971.1:39327419-39432495 GCF_053455715.1 Rhinoraja longicauda | reverse complement strand
CCCTCCCCTCCCCCCCTCCATCTCCCCCTCCATCCCCTCCATCTCCCCTTCTCTCACCTCCAACTTTCCCTCCCCCTCCATCTCATCCTCCCTCTCCCCATTCCAACCTCCTTCCCTCATCCACTTCCCCGCCTCTCCCCCCAGCCCCATCGCACTCACCCCCTCCCTCGCCCGTCTCCTCCCTCCTCCTTCTCCTCCCTTCCACCCACACCTTCCCTCTCTCCTCCTCGCCCCACCCCCTGCACGTCCTCTCCTCCCCGTCCCCTGCCGTCCCCTCTCGCTCGCTGTTCCCCCGCTTCCTCCCCCCCCCCCCGGTGTTGTCGGGGAGCCGGTGTCCCGGTGTCGGGGCCGGGCCCAGCCCTGACCTGCGGCTGTCGTACTCTTGCTTGCCGGTCACAGCGCTGCCCGTGTCCGCTGTGTGAGTGTGTCCGGAGCTGACGGGGCAGCTGCTGAATGTGTGTGTTTAGACCAGGTTGATGCGGGGCCGCGTCACTAACTGTGTGTGTGTTTTACAGCGGGGAAGATCGTCTACGGTCCCACCCAGAGTAAGTTCCCTCAGACCCCAGCTCCGCCCCTGTCCACAGTGTTACACATCCTTACTGTGTCTGTCTGTCTGTCTGCGCGCGCCCGCCTGGCCATGCGCGCGCCCGTCTGTCCATGCGCGCGCCCGTACGTCCCTGCGCGCGCCCGCGTGTCCCTGCGCGCGCCCGTACGTCCCTGCGCGCGCCCGCGTGTCCCTGCGTATCTGCACGTTTCTGTGCTGTGGCCGTCTGTGCGCATCCCCGCCACCGCCCCCCGTGCTCGTGCCCGCGCTCGCGTGTGCGCGCATGTGGCCGGGTGCGCGTGTCCGGCCGTCCGCGCCTCGCTGCAGCCACGCCGTTGCCAGTAGACGTGTAACGCCGCTCCTTCCCTTCGCAGCCTCGGAGCGCGGGGAAAACTCATCAACATCCTCCTCTGCTCCAGCCTGAGGTAGGAACCGGGCCGGCGCCCCACACAACCCGCACCCCACACCCCACACAACCCGCACCCCACACCCCACACAACCCGCACCCCACACCCCACACCCCACACCCCACACAACCCGCACCCCACACCCCACACCCCACACCCCACACAACCCGCACCCCACACACCCCGCACCCCACACAACCCGCACCCCACACCCCACACCCCACACAACCCGCACCCCACACACCCCGCACCCCACACAACCCGCACCACACACCCCACACAACCCGCACCCCGCACCCCACACAACCCGCACCCCGCACACCCCACACAACCCGCACCCCACACCCCACACAACCCGCACCCCACACACCCCGCACCCCACACAACCCGCACCCCACACACCCCGCACCCCACACAACCCGCACCCCACACAACCCGCACCCCACACAACCCGCACCCCACACACCCCGCACCCCACACAACCCGCACCACACACCCCACACAACCCGCACCCCACACCCCACACAACCCGCACCCCACACCCCACACAACCCGCACCCCACACACCCCGCACCCCACATAACCCGCACCCCACACCCCACACAACCCGCACCCCACACACCCCGCACCCCACATAACCCGCACCCCACACCCCACACAACCCGCACCCCACACACCCCGCACCCCACACCCGGGGCGGGGGGGGGGGGGCAGGGGGGGGACGACGATTTAATCCCCCTTTGGGGCGGCGTTTATACTGGAGGGGGGGGGGGGGGCGGCAGTGAGTTTAATTCCCGGTGACTGGGGGATGATCACCGTTGGGGGTGGGGGTTATTCCCGGCGGGGGGCGGTGAGTTTAATTCCCCGTTGCGAGGGTGTACATCCCGTGGGTGGATGGGCTGCGGTTTGGGTGTGTGTGTATTATATCCCGTAAGGGGAGGGGGTGGGTGTTTCCGGGGGGGGGGCTGTTATTCCCGGGGTGGGGGTGGGTTTATTGCTGATAATTGAGGGGGTGGGGGGCGACACAGACACGACAGTGGCATTAAAGAGGCTTTTGGATGGACGCGTGGAGATGCGGGGAGCGGAGGGGGGGGGGGGGTGACGCGCGGGCAGATAGTTGGTCTTGGCGGCACGGTCGGCACAGACAGTGTGGGCCGAAGGGCCTGTTGTTGTGCTGGGCTGTCCTGTGGTGCTGGGGGAGTGGGTGTTTATTCCCGGTGGGGGGGCGGGGGTCGGTATTACTGCTACACGGGTGGGCTGGCGTCGCTCTGTAACCAACTCTCTCTCTCCCCCAGGGCCGCCGTGTCCCGCCGCCGGTCCAGGAGCGTCGGTGGAGAGCGGGACAAGTTTGCGGGGTTTCTGCTTTGGGGGGGGGGGGGGCGGGGACTGTAATCGTGGGGTGATGGGTGAGCATTGAGCGCATCCACAGCTGGTTTGGTGATTTGGACTTTGCGCTTGTCTCTGTGGGTCGCTGCTCATTTACTGACTGCACTGGGGGGGGGGGGGGGGAGGGGCTGCTGCTTCCCATAATGTTCCTGCAATGACGGGGTTCAGTGGGGAACAGTCCCGATCAACATCTGGTGGCAATCACAGCTGGAGCGTTGCAGCGCTGGTTGACCCGAGGCCCGGAGACGGTCGGGGGGCGGAGTGGGAGGGAGGGGTTCCTGGCGTTGAGGCGACATATCCACCCGTGGACTGTGGGGGGGGGGGGGGGTGATCAGGGAATGGGATTCATTGCTGGGGGGGGGGGGGGTGGTCAGGGAATGTGATTCTTTGCTGGGGGGGTGATCAGGGAATGTGATACATTGCTGGGGGGGGGGGTGATCAGGGAATGTGATTCTTTGCTGGGGGGCGTGTTCTGCTTCACTGTCGCGACATAAATGTTCAATAAAGTCCAGTGTGTTCTCCAGCTGCCTCTCCGTGGCTGCTTGTGGTGGTGATGGGGGGAGGGTCACGGGCATTGGGAGGGTGGGGGGATCACGGGCATTGGAAGGGTGGGGGTCACGGGCATTGGGATGGTGGGGGTTCACGGCCATTCTGAGGGTGGGGGGTCACGGGCATTGGGAGGGGGGGTCACGGGCATTGGGAGGGTGGGGGTGACGGGCATTGGGAGGGTGGGGGTCACGGATATTGGGAGGTGGGCCCAGTGGGACACGCTGTGTGGGGGGAGGGGTGGGGAAGTTGCCGGGACATCCGTGACCGGGCAGAGTGCGGACGGTGGAGCAGCGGTAGAGTTGCTGCCTCCCAGCGCCGGTGACCCTGGCTCGATCCTGACTACGGCTGCTGTCTGTACGGGGCTTGTAGGTCCCCCCGTGACCAGCGTGGGTTTTGTCCGGGATCGCTGGTTTCCTTCCACACTCCAAAGACGTACATGTTTGCAGGTTAATTGGCTTGGTAAAATTGTAAGTTGTCGCTAGTGTGTGTAGGATAGTGTTAGTGGGCGGGGATCGCTGGTCGGTGCGGACTCGGTGGGCCGAAGGGCCTGTTTCCGCGCTGTATCTCTAAACTAAAGTAAACTGAACCCGGAGCGCTGGAGAACGGAGCGGGAGATTGTAACGTGTCTGGGAGACAGTGATCGACTTCAGGAAGCGATGCGGTCCACACACCCCGGTGTACATTGACGGCGCCGGAGTTTGTAAACTTCAAGTACTGAGCAGTAAACATCACCAGCAACTTGTCCTGGACCAGCGCGGCCAATCCCCCTTCTCCCCTCTCCCATCGGACAAGAGGGACAGAAGTGTGAAAACGCGCCCCTCCACATTCAGGCACAGTTTCACCCCAGCTGTTATCAGGCAACTGAACCATCCTATCACCAATTTGCCGCCATAACCTCCCATCTTCCTCATCGGAGACCCTCGGACCTTCTTTAATCGCACTTTATCCTGCATTTAACATGATACATGTCCCCTGTATCTGTACACTGTGGACGGCTTGATTGTAATCATGGACAGTGTTTCCGCTCACTGGACAGCGCGGCACAACAGATCTTTTCACTGTACCTCGGTACAGGTGATAACAATAAACTACATTAATCTACACTAAGTGCCGGTGACGTCTTCTGCGAACTCGGCAACGGCGGACTGGTTTAACGGCGGCGCCTTACACGTTTGATGAAATTATTTGTTCCAAGATTACAAAACGTGATGGGCGCTTTCATTGCGCCGGCCACGGACTGTCACAACCTTCATTCACCACATCCCGCGGTCACCCGGGTCTCGGCGAGACACGAAGGCGCTGCGGTTGAGTCGCTACCTCACCTCGCCAGAGGCCCGGGTTCGATCCCGACTGCGGGTGCTGTCTGTACGGAGTTTTCATGTTCTCCCGGTGACCGGTTGGGTTTTCTCCGGGATCTCTGGTTTTCTCCCACACTTCAAAGATGTACGTGTTTGCCAGTTGATTGGTTTGGTAAAATTATCAATTGTCCCTAGTGTGTGTAGGATTTTTTCCTTTTAATTTAATTCAGAGATACAGCGCGGAAACAGCCCGCAGGCATTGCCACTTTCATTTCACTGCACATCGAGTATGTGTATGTGACAAATAAATTTGACTTGACTTGACTTGACTTGACGTCGGCCGACCGAGTCCGCGCCGACCGGCGACCCCGTACACTAATACTATCCTACACACACCAAGGGTCATTTACAATTTTACCAAGCCAATTAACCTACAAGCCTGTACGTCTTTGGGGTGTGGGAGGAGACCGGAGCACCCGGAGATACCCACACAGTTCCCGGGGAGAACGTGGGTCTGTGGCGCTGTAACGCAGCAACTCAACGGCCCTTGTTAATGTTAATTAATGATAGTGTAATGCGTCACTGGCCAGTGCGGTCTCGGTGGGCCGAAGGGCCTGTTTCCGCGCTGTATAACTAAACTAAACTAAACTAAACTAAGGCAACGTCTGAAGATAGACACAAAATGCCGGGGTAACTCAGCGGGTCAGGCAGCATCTCTGGAGAGGAGGAATGGGTGACGTTTCGGGTCGAGGCCCTTCTTCAGACGGTCTCGACCTGAATCGCCACCCATTCCTTCTCTCCAGAGACGCTGCCGGTCCCGATCAGTTACTCCAGCATTTTGTATTTATCTCCGGTTGAAACCGGCATCTGCAGTTGTTTCCTGCACAGAAGGCAGGTGTGAGCCGGGAGCAGGCGCTCACTGGCTGGAGTCTGGGCTGTGGAGGGCGGGCGGGGGGGGGGGGGGGATGGGCCATGGGTGGGTGTCTCCATGGGGTGAGGCGGGTATGCGGGCGGGGTGGGCCATGGGTGGGTGTCTGGATGGGGTGAGGCGGGCGGACGGGGTGGGCCATGGGTAGGTGTCTGCATGGGGTGAGGCGGGCGGGCGGGCGTGGTGGGCCATGGGTGGGTGTCTCCATGGGGTGAGGCGGCTGGGTGAGCGCTGACCTGCGGATCCAGCAGCTGAAACACTGCGCGATGACTGATCCCGCCCGTGTGGCGGGGAGATGGGAGATGAACGGGAAGATCCCGACCCGGCTCCTCCTCGCCCCCTCGCCCCTCCCCCTCCCTGTGGAT
The DNA here is from genome assembly GCF_053455715.1 of Rhinoraja longicauda. NCBI lineage: Eukaryota > Metazoa > Chordata > Chondrichthyes > Rajiformes > Arhynchobatidae > Rhinoraja > Rhinoraja longicauda. The sequence continues at coordinate 39,427,018 of NC_135971.1, read as the reverse complement.
CCGTGATGAACCACAGTCACCGCCACTCTCCATCTGCCGGGCCCTGAGGTCACCCGCGCCCACCCGCCCCGACCCCGGACACGGACACACCAGACCCCCGGGGCCTCGCCATGGACACACACCCCTGCCCCCCAACTCCCCTCCCCCCGGACACCGGACACCCCCTACACCTCCAGACACGAATACCCCGACACGCAGCCGCTCCCACGGAGCACGGAGACACCTCACCCCGGTCACCGACACCAGGAAACCAAAACCCCCCCTTTCCCCACCACGGAGCGCATCCCCTCGGACAGAAACACCCCAACCAACCCGACACGGAGCCGGGCCCGCTGAAGAAGGAGCTTCTCGTCGGTGCCGCCCCCACCCCTCTCCACCACCCCTCTCCCCCTCCCCTCTCCCCCTCCCCTCTCCCCCACCCCTCTCCCCCCGGACTCGGGCCAGATGGAGGCGATTATAACCGGAGTCTCCGCGCTCCAGAGTCACAGACGGACTGACGGAGTCAGGAGGAAATATTCAGCAAGTAGAGAGATCTTGTGAAACGCTGCAACCTCAGGGTGTGGGGTTGAGGTGTCAGGTCACCGCGGGTGGTCGGGGATGGGTGGGGGGGGGGATATATTTAGATCATAATCCACGTGACATTGCAGGAGCTCCTTCGGCCCATCCACTCCATGGCGGCTGACGGATCTCCCCAGTAATTCATTCCCTCCTCAATCCCAGACTGATCACCACTCGCTCTCTCCTTGTCCGGTAGAGGTCGGGATTGGTGGGGATGGGAGCGTGGGACACAAGGCGAAGCTGGAGCGTTGGCGAGCGCCGGGCACTGAGTTGAGTTTAGTTTAGTTTAGTATAGTTTATGGTCCCGAGGTACAGTGAAAAGCTTTTGATGCGTGCTAACCAGTCAACGAAAAGGCAATACACGATTACAACCGAGCAATTTACAGTTTACAGATACACGATAATGGGAATAACGTGAATAACCTTTCGTGCAAGATAACGCGAGTACAGTCCGATCGAAGATAGTTCTCGAGTCTCCAATCAGGTAGACAGTGTTCGGGACCGCACATGTCCCCACATGTCCCCACATGTCCCCACATGTCCCCACCACCCCACGTGTCCCCACCACCCCATATGTCCCCACATGTCCCCACATGTCCCCACATGTCCCCACCACCCCACGTGTCCCCACCACCCCATATGTCCCCACATGTCCCCACATGTCCCCACATGTCCCCACATGTCCCCACCACCGCGCGGCCTCTTGTGCTGGTCTTTATATTCACGATATTAAATGTCAAATACACAACATCTGCTTCTCCATCTGTTGCTTCCATCCTCATTGAAACCCAACAGATTGGTCAAACACAACTTCACACTCAGTAGACCACGCTGACTGTGCGCACTGATGTTGAACATCTCCGGCCACAGCGCCGGCATTATGGAAACGGCATTTCCCCAGAGACTGATGTTGCGCGACCTGGCCGAGAGATTCCTGCTTCTAGTCTCCCTCCTTGACCGGTGGCGTCAAATCATGTCGCCCACACCCAGTAGTTCCCCATCTCTACCCGTCCCCGGTGATGGGAAGGACGGGCCCGGCACTGATGCCGCGTCATGTCTCCGTCAGCTGGTCATCGCCGCACTACCTGTCCTTTGTGGAAAGGCTCTTCCTGGCCAACAGCCACCCAGCGGCCACCCTTCCACGTTAATCCCACCTCCCAGTAGATGGGCCGGAGGGCTCTGTGTCCAAGAGATTCATGGCTCGTCCGGACACTTCCTCAACCCTGGCAATGTCTGAGCTTGAACCATTCTCTCAGAGTCTTGCAGTTAATCCCCGGGGTCAGGGTAAAGTCACCTCAGACTCCTCTCAACCCTACCCCCCTCAACCCCGCCTCACCCACCCCACCCCCTCTCCACCCCGAACATCTCTGTAGTTAGGATCATTGGCAGAGGCCGGGTTTGGTTTCCCGGGATTTGGGGAACGGTGGGGGTGGGGGGGGGGGGGGGGGGCGGGGGGAGCAGAGGGAGAGCTGGTGAAGTACAGAATAACATGGGCGTTGATAGTTGGTGAGGCACCTCACCCCATAACGGAGATGTCTAATACCAGAGGGCATCAGTTTAAAGGCGAGCCATAAGGGGTGTAAAAGTGCTCAGATCGACATTTGGTGTTGTAATCTTGCGTGTTGGAGGCAAAGACTCCCCCCACTTTCAAAAAGTAGCCAAATGAACACTTTAATTGCTGATAATCACGCTGGTTTAGATGGGCGCTGAACGGTCAACGTGAACACGTTGGACCCAAAAGCCCTGCTGTGTGTCGATAGAAACAGAGAAACTGCGCATCTTTTAAACGGCGAGAGATTGGACAGTGTTGAAATTCAGAAGGACCTGGATGTCTTTGTGCAGAAGTCACATGAAACCCACAGACGGGTACAGTGGGCACTCCGGGCGTGTGAAATATTGGCCTTCATTATGAGCGGACCTGGGGTTTGTTTGCAAAGAGGGATACAGCATGGAAACAGGGTCTTCGGCCCAGTGAGACCACACGACCATCGATCACCCCCTCGCACTCGTTCAATGTTACAACTTCCTCGTCCATTCCCTGCAAACGAGGAGCAACTTTTAGAGGGCAAATTAACCTGCAAACCTACACATCTTTGGGTTGCGGTAGGAAGTTCGACCACCCGGAGGAAACACATGCGGTCAGAACAAAGGAGGACCCGGCGTGGGGGAACCGCCGAGAAGGGACCGCCGTGTGGGGAGGGAAAGCAAAGGCGGACCCAGCGTGGGATGCTTTCTAACTTTGTTTGCGCCCTTTAGGAGGCAACTCTTTACAGACCTTGGGTAGGCAAAACAAAGAATATCACTGTGAGTTGTCACATGTGACAATAAAGTATTCATTTATTGATTAACTCATTCATTCATTCATTCATTCATTCATTCATTCATTCATTCATTCATTCATTCATTCATTCATTCATTCATTCACTCATTCATTCATTCACTCATTCATTCATTCGTTCATTCGTTCCTTCATTCATTCATTCATTCATTCATTCATTCATTCATTCATTCATTCATTCATTCATTCATTCACTCATTCATTCATTCGTTCATTCGTTCATTCGTTCATTCATTCATTCATTCATTCATTCATTCATTCATTCATTCATTCATTCATTCATTCATTCATTCATTCATTCATTCATTCATTTATTCATTCATTCATTCATTCATTCACAGAGAGAACGTGCAAACTCCACACAGTCCCGTCCACGGCGCCGAACCATCGCCATCGCAGCCGGGCAGCGCTATCAGGGTGACCGGGTGGTGAGGGCGCGTCCGCGGCTCATTGAGTACCGGGACCATCGCGCACTCACTTCCTCCTCGTCCTCCCCCTCGCCGCGACTACTCCTCCCCACCACCCCCTCCCCACTCCCCCACCGCCCACCACGCACTCCCCGCCCCCACTACCCCTCCCCACTCCCCCCACCCACCACCACGCACTCCCCGCCCCCACTCCCCCCTCCCCACTCCCCCACCGCCCACCACGCACTCCCCGCCCCCACTACCCCTCCCCACTCCCCCCACCCACCACCACGCACTCCCCGCCCCCACTACCCCCTCCCCACTCCCCCACCGCCCACCACGCACTCCCCGCCCCCACTACCCCTCCCCACTCCCCCCACCCACCCCCACGCACTCCCCGCCCCCACAACCCCCCGCTAGCCCATTGACAGCAGCACCTGGACAACTCCTCCCACACGGGCCCCTCCCGTCGCCCCACCCGCTCCAGTCTACATCTCCCCCGGAATAAAACTCAGGCGGCTGTTAATCCATGGACTCTATTAACATCACAAGGAGCTGCCATCCATTCAGTAACAATGTGGCTGATCCAACCTTGGCCTCAGCCTCTATCCGCTCTGCTCCTACTGCGCGATCGCTTCAGTCTAACGAACCGTTAATCTCCGCCTTGACTCAGTGACCTGACGCCTCCACCGTGACCTGGGGCAGAGAATTCCAGGGATTCACGTCCTGGCGATTCACGGAGGAATGGGGATGTAGGGGGGAGGGGGTTGCGGTGTTCCAGTGCCCTCTGTCCGTTCCTGTGGCAAATGTAGGGCACCTTCAGAAGCAACTCCCGAAAGGCAGCGACTTACCGGGTAAATGTCCGAGATACCCAGCGCGGCCCAACTCCCCCGACCCATCAGTCCCACAGACGCCGCACTCCCCCCCACCCCGCACCTCCCCGACCCCGCACGGCCCCGCACCGACCCCTGCACCTTCCCACTGGCTTATCACCACCCGCAACGCGTCCGTGCGCCACCGCACCCTGCACAGCCCCAGAACCCACACTCCCGCACAACCCTGACCCCCCCGCACCACACATACCTTTTGCACCACCCCCACCCCATGCCCCCACTCCCCTAAACCCCAACTCCCCCATCCGCTCCCCACTCTCCCCTAAACCCCAACTCCCCCATCCGCTCCCCACTCTCCCCTAAACCCCGCACACCCCCATCCGCACCCCACTCTCCCCTAAACCCCCACTTACCCATCCGCACCCCACTCTCCCCTAAACCCCGCACTCCCCCATCCGCACCCCACTCTCCCCTAAACCCCGCACTCCCCCATCCGCACCCCACACTCCCCTAAACCCCCACTCCCCCATCCGCACCCCACTCTCCCCTAAACCCCCACTCCCCCATCCGCACCCCACACTCCCCTAAACCCCCACACCCCCATCCACCCCACACTCCCCTACACACCGTCACTCCCCCATCCGCACCCCACACCCCACTAAACCCCCACTCCCCCATCAGCACCCCACACTCCCATACACACCGTCATCCCCCCGCACCCCGCACAGACCACGCACCCACTCCCACCACTGTATTCCGCAATACCCCGCTCACCCCGCACTCTCACATCCCACAATCCATCCGCACGCCGCAGTTCACTCGGACCGCTGTATCCCGCAGTGTCTCGCTGTGTTCACCCCTCACTCCCCCGGCTGCACACCCTGCAACCCGCCCTTCCCCTCTTGCCAGAAGGAACTGTCTCCACACGTTGGAATCAACTCCCGCTGCCGTTCAGACGCAGCGCCGCCCGCCAGTGCTTCAGTCATTGGCGGTTCACAGGAAACTCTGCACCACAGCGGAATCGCTGTCCTCTCCACCATCAGTTAAAGGAAGTCACGTCTTCTCTGACTCCACGGGTCCACAGCCGCCTGGTCTGCGGGGCCAACGAACACCGCGCAGCCGCCGCCAAGCGGGATGCGACTCGTCAACCAGTGACCGGCCGCGGGAATGTACCGCTGTCGGGAAATCTGCCGGTATCGCGATAGGCCGGGAGCGCCCGGCGACCCCGCTGTCTGACGGAGAATGCCGCGACCAATCGATGGGAAACGGGACGTCCAGCCGACGCTGTCGCCTCGCCCCGATACAGGCCGCAGATTCGGTGTCGGGAGTCGGCTGTGGAGATGGATCCAGCGGGTCTGGACGGGCTGGAGTTCCAGAGTCCAGTCCGAAGGCGGCACATCCATCCCGCCGATTGTAACATTGCGTTTACAGCGCGGGGCGTCGGCGGGGAGCTCGGCGGGCACAGCACGGTGTTCAATGACAACCCAAGAGTCGGCGGCGACCCGATCAGGTCAACTGGCGACCAGCCGCGTTCACGCACCTGTTGTGTTCGATACATCACCGGATTCACACAACAGTTTGATTCACTGGGAACCTAAATTGATACGGGGTCTGAAAGAATCTCCATTATTAAAATACTTGATCGGATTATGGAATAAGGTAAATTTTGAGGATGAAACAAAAAAATCTTTATTAGGAAAGACAACTTTGATTCAGAATAGATTGATACCTTTTACAATGGATAACCAGCTTCTATGTAGGTGGCATCAAAAAGGGATTACATATATAGGTGATTGCTTTGAAAAAGGTATATTGATGTCATTTGAACAATTGAAAAATAAATATCATATATCAAATAATTCCCTTTTCTGTTACTTTCAATTAAGAGCTTATTTAAAAGATAAATTGGGTCAAACAATGTTATTGCCGAAATCTAAGGAAATTGAAAACCTAATTCAAAAAGGGTAAATACATTTTTTTACTTCTATTATATATAATCTAATTCAAAAAAAGGCTCCTAAACAAGGAATTCATATATCAAGGCGAAAATGGAAAACGGATTTGAATATTAATATTGATGGAACAAATTGGTCAAAACTATGCCTTGACAGTATGAAAAATGCAATAAATGTTCGGTTTAGACTAGTACAATATAACTTTCTGCATCAATTATATATCACACCACAAAAATTAAAGAGAATAAACTCAAGTTTATCTGACCAATGTTTTCGGTGCAATCAAGAAATTGGTACTTTTTTTCATTCTACTTGGTCCTGTTCAAAAATACAACCTTTTTGGACAAATTTAAGAAGTTTTTTAGAACAGATTATCGGAATACAACTTCCATACAACCCAAGATTGTTGTTATTGGGTGATGTTGAAGGAATAAGACCACAACTTAAAATGAATAAATATCAGAAAGAATTTATAAAAATTGCATTAGCAGTCGCCAAAAAAACTATCGCAGTTACTTGGAAATCTGATTCCTATTTAAGTATGGACCTTTGGAATAATGAAATTTCTAACTGTATCCCACTTGAAAAAATTACTTATAATTTAAGGAACAAATATGATACTTTTTAAAATATCTGGCGTCCTTATCTACAAAAGAGGGGCCTATATATATAGAAGAATTGTTCATATTTACAATGGTTCTTTTGTGAGAGATGTATATACATATAGTTTATTCTGTTTGGAATTCCATGGGGCGTGTGCAGGACCACCAACAACCAGGCAGTCTTTAATCTTTTTTTCTTTTCTTTCTTTTTCTTATTTGGGGTTAGTATAAGGGGGTGGGGGAAGGGTGGGGGGGTTGTTTTCCACAAAGTTCTGTAAAAAAATAAAAATAATATAAATTGTTTAAAAAAATAATAAATTTTAAAAAACCAGTTTGATTCACTATGAAATTTATTGTACGACCAAATAAGGCACGTACACTCACATGTCCCCGAATAACCCAGTACACGCTCGCAAACCCCGAGTACACGGCACAGCACGCCGCAGGATGGTTCTGTTCTCCATCACCCGGCACCGTCCGCCACACGGCCCAAGGCTGGGTCTCTCTCCGCAAAAGGCCGCCAACTCCATCCTTTATGGCATTTCCCATCAGAGCAGACCGCGCCACTGCCCCTCCCCGAGCCCACCATAAGCCCCCCTTGTCTGCAACGTTTCTGCGCTACTAGCGGCAGCGGCACGGGTGGTCGACCCAACTATTGCTGCTGTGTTTGGTTCACCAACGCTACACGTTCCCATAGAATGGCCTGAGAAAGGCGACGTTCCCAGGCAACGCGAGTCTCCTGGCACGGACAGGTGCAGACAGAGTCTCCCACTGTCTGGAGAACTGTGTTTCAATGTTGTTTTCAGGGGCTGTGGAACGCTGGTAATTCCATTTTACATTCCAGCTGAGATTCTCTGTTTAACCCTCGCACGACTGAACCTCTGCCGGGAAATCTGACGAAGTCACGGTAAATCGGGGCAGCCCGGCGACCCCGCTCTCCAACGTGGACTGTCGCGACAGTCGATGGGTAACGGAACGTCGAGGCTACGCCGCCGCGGAGCGGAGATACAGCTTCGCACATTCGGCCTCGGAGGTCGGCAATGGGGATAAACCACCCGGTCTGCAAATGGCCGGAGATCCAGAGACTCGGGCGCAGGCGGCAGATTCGACCCACCGATTGCAACATTGCGTTTGGGGCCCAGGGTGTGGGCGCGGAGCTGGGCGGGTACAGCGCGGTGTTCAGAGACACCCGAGGAGTCGGCGGTTTGTGGATCGGGTCGCAACTCGTCAACTGGAGACCGGCCGCGTACGTATCCCGCTGCCGGGAATCCGCTGGAATAACGTCGTCCGGGAGCGCACGGCGATCCCGCTGTCCGACGTAGGTCGCCGCGACGCGTCGTAGGATCCTGGAACGGGTAGCCTTGGCTGCCGCGGAGCCGAGATACGGACCCGCATATCCCACATCGGAAGTTGGCTTTGGGTCGGATCCGTCAGGTGTGGTCGGGCCAGAGTTGCCGAGCGCGACCGCAGGCGGCAGATTCCACCCGCCGATTGTAACCGTGCGTTATCTGCCCGAGGCGGCTGCAGCGCGGTGATCGGATACACCTGGAGAGTCGGCACCGCCTCGAGCGGCCGCGACCCGTCAACCGGCGACATGTCCGGTAACTGCACCTTTCCGTGGACACTGCCGAAATCGCGGTGAACTGGGGGAGCCCGGGACCGCGCTGTCCGACGCGGGCTGTCGCAACGAATAGATGGGTCCGGTAACATTCAGCCTAGGCCGCCGCGGAGCCGAGATACCGGCCCGCAGATTCAGCATCGCAAGTCGTCTATGGGAACGGATCGGTCTGGTGTGTCCCGGCCCGCGCTCCAGAGCCCCGGCCGCAAACGGCAGATCCGACCCGCCGAATACAACATTGCGTTTTCAGCCCGGGGCGTCGGCGGGGAGATCGGCGGGTGGAGCACAGGTTTCAGAGGAACATGAAGAGACGGCAGCGCCCCGAACGGGCCTCGACTCGTCACCTGGTGACCGGCTGCGTGAGTGTAACACTGGCGGGAATCTGCCGATGTCGCGGTAAGCCGGGAGTTCACGGCGACCCCGCCGTCCGACGCGGGCCAACGCGACGCGAACCGGAACGGTCTTCCCAGAGCGCCGCGGATCCGAGATACGGACCCGCAAAGCCCGCATGTGGAGTCGGCCTTGGGAACGGACTCGCCGGGAGTGCGGGTTCCGGAGCTCCAGAGACACGTCCGCAGGCGGCAGATTCCACCCGCCGATTGCCACGCTGCGTTTTGGGCGCGGGGTTCGTCGGCGGGGAGCTCCGGCGGGAACAGCGCGGGGTCCGGAAACACCCGAAGAGTCGCCGATTCCCCGGTCGGGACGCGACTGGTCAACTGGTGACCGACCGCGTGTGTACCGCTGCCGGGAAATCTGCCGCAATCGCGGTAAATCGGGGGAACCCGGCGACCACGCTGTCCGGCGCAGATGGCCGCGACGTGTCGATGTCCACCGGAACGTCCAACCTACGCCGTCGCGGAGCCGAGATACAGACCCGCAGATTCGGTTGAGGAGTCGCGCTGCAGCCGCCGATCTCCCCGCCGACGCCCCGCGCGGGTCGAATCTGCTCTGGATCTCCAGCCCGGCCACACCGGGTGGATCTGTACTCAGAGACCACTTCCGAGGCGGAATCTGCGGGCCTGTGTCTCGGGACCGCGGCGGCTTATGCTCGCCATTCCGGTACACATCGACTCATCGCGGCATTCCGCGTCGGATAGCAGGGTCGCCGAGCGCCTCCAGTCAGCCGGGATATCGGCAGGTTCCCGGCAGCGGTACATTCACACAGCCGGTCACCAGTTAACGATTCGCGGCCCGGTCGGGGCACAGCCGGCTCTTCGGGTGTCTCCGAACACGGTGCAGCGCCCAAAGTTCCCCGCCGACGACTCGTGTCGAAAACGCAATGTTGCAGTCGGCGGGTCGAATCTGCCGCCAGCATCCAGGGCCCGTCCAGACCGAGTGGATCCATCCCCATAGCCGACTTCCAACGCCGACTTTTTGCAGGCCTGTATCTCGCCTATCGCGATTCCGTCAGATTCCTGGAAGATTCTACCCGCCAATTGCAACATTGCATTTTCGGCACCGGTCGTCGGCGGGGAGCTCGTCGGCAGCAGCGCGGGTTCGGAGACACGCGAATATGGTTCAACATAGAAAATAGGTGCTGGAGTCGGCCATTCAGATGTTCGAGCCAGCTCTGCCATTCAATACGGTCGTGGCTGATCATCCAAAATCAGCACCGCGTCCCTGCTTTTCCCCATATCCATTGATTCCTTTAGCCCGAAGAGCTAAATATAACTCTCTCTTGAAAACATCCAGTGAATTGGCATCCACTGCCTTCCGTGGCACAGGATTCCACAGATTTACAACACTCTGGGTGAAAAAGTTAAATGTAACATCTCCAAGTTTGTGGATGACATAAAGCTGGGCGGCAGTGTGAGCTGCGAGGAGAACTCTATGAGGCTGCAGGGTGACTTGGATAGGTTGGGTGAGTGCGCAGATGCAGTATAATGTGGACAAATGTGAAGTCATCCACTTTGGTGGCAAGAACAAGAAGGCAGATTATTATCTGAATGGTGTCAGTTTAGGAAAAGAGGAGGTGCAAGGAGACCTGGATGCCCTTGTACATCAGTCACTGAAAGTATGCATAGAGGTGCAGCAGGCAGTGAAGAAAGCAAATGGCATGTTGGCCTTCATAGCGAGAAGATTTGAATATGGGAGGAAGGAGGTCCTACTCCAGTTGCACAGGGCCCTGGTGAGACAACGGGTGGAGTATTGTGTGCAGTTTTGTTCTCCCAATTGGAGGAAGGACATTCTTGCTATTGTGGGAGTGCAACATAGGTTCACCAGGTTAATACACGGGATGGCGGGACTGACATATGTTGAAAGAATAGGTCGATAGGTCTTATATTCACTGGAATTTAGAAGGATGCGAGGGGATCTGATAGAAACATATTAAATTCTTAAGAGATTGGGCAGGGTAGATGCAGGTAAAATGTTCCCGATGTTGGGGGGAGTGTAGAACCACGGTTCACAGTTTAAGGACAAGGGGTAGGCTACTTAGGACTGAGATGAAGAAAAACTTTTTCAAGAAGATATTCACAAACTGCCACAGAAGGCAGTGGAGGCCAATTCACTGGATGTTTTCAAGAGAGAATTAAATATAGCTCTCAAGACTAACGGAATCAAGGGATATGGGGAGAAAGCAGGAACTGGTACTGATTTTGGTTGATCAGCCATGATCATATTGAATGGCGGTGCTGGCTCGAAGGGCCAAGTGGCTTACTCCTGCACCTATTTTCTATGTTTCTATGTTCCCTCCGGAACTCTGGTTAACTCATCCCTTCCCAAACAAACCACCCCCACCCCAGGTACCTTCTCCTGTAACCACAGGAGATGCAACACCTGTCCCTATACCTCCTCCCTCGACTCTGTCCAGGGACCCCGACGGTCCTTTCTGGTGAAACTTGCACGTCGGTTGAGGTTCACTTGCGCGTAGTGCAACGTCATCTACTGTATCGGTTGTTTCAGGTGTGGATTCCTATATATCGGCGAGACCAAGCGCAAACTCGGCGATGGTTTTGCTGAGCACCTTCGCTCAGACCGCCTCGACATACGTGACCTCCCGGTTGCCAAACACGTTTACTCCCTTTCCCATTCCCACATTGATTTTTGTATTCCAGGCCTCCTCCATTGTCAGAGTGAGGCCAAATACAAATTAGAGAAACTGCACCTCATATTTCACAGTCTGTACAACTTGTTATCACCTACCCCACACCAACAATGGACCATTGTGGGTTCCACATTTCCTTGAGCATCGTTGTTTTTTTATATTTCCTTCATTCATTCGTTCCATCTACTTTCTATATCTCTCCTTTCCTTTTCCCCTGTCTCCCAATCTGAAGAAGGGTCTCGACCCGAAACCCCACTTATTCTTTTGCTCCAGAGATGCTGCCTGATCCGCTGAGTTACTCCAGCATCTGTGTCTATCTTTGATGTAAATCAGCATCTGCAGTTCCTTCTTACGCTCTTTAAAATGTTGTTACAGTTTTGTACCCGCCTCTACTACCTCCTTTGGCAGATCGTTCCATATACGCAAGAGCGGCTCAGTGTAAAAATTGCCCCTCAGGTTCCTATTAAACATTTCCTCTGTCACCGTAAGCCAATGTCCCCTGGTTCTTGATTCCCCCAATCTGGGTAACATACAATGTGCATTCACCCTATCCATTCCCCTCGTGATTTTCCACGCGATAATGGCTTCTACTGTTCAGATTACATCTCCAGTACTTGATGCTAATGGATGGACAATAACCCAACGCTACCGTTTCAAGCTCGCTGCATCTCGGTTCGGTGTAAATTGTCCACCTGCACTATTCTTATTAGTACATTTCAACATTTACCCAACAGGGTTCCGAATTTCGCAGCGGCGTCGTCAGATTCTGCACTGCTTCGCGTCTTTTCCTTCAATGTTAAATTCACTGCCACTGCTCATTCCAGGAATACCCGTGCCTTAAAGAAGTTCTGCACCTCTCTCCGGCGAGATTCCCATCTCCTGTCAGTTCCGACCAAGGACTTTCGTCCGTAACATCATTCCTATTTCTTGTTTCATAGATGCCGTCTGACCTGTCGAGCATTGCCATCATTTGTAATTCCATTGTAAGTTGACTGAAATAGGAATGTTATTAAACACCACCCGCTACCTCTTGGGGAAAACAACGTGAACGTGCAGCCGTGCCCCTGTAACGAGAGGACGTTGGTAGATGGATAATTATAAACACATATATTCACTCAATAAATGATGGTGATCCGAAACTCAGCGGTTCAATGATACTTTATTGTCGCAAGTAGATAGATACAGTTACATTATTTGTTTTGCTATCAATTCAGTAAAATCATGCTCTACATAACCACAGCCATGCATAAATATGGTCAAACATTTATTCTAATAACAGTACACTTCTGATATAGAACACAAAGAGTCGCCACGTTTCAGAAACAATCCTGTGCCCTTCAGATTTCAACAGTGGAAGAGCCCTAACCGGTCTGGTTGGGACCATCAACAGTTAAGTGGGATTAGCACAGTTTTGGGCCAGAATTGACGCGATGGGCTGATTGCTCTCTTTTCTGAAAAATGATCCCGACCCGAAATCTTACTTATCCATTCCCTCCACGAGAGTGGCCTGACCCGGTGAGTTCCTCCCGCACTTTATGTTTTGCTCAAGATTCTGGCACCTGCAGTTCCGTGTATCTCCATTTTGTTGCCTTTTCTTTGTACATTTCAATGATTCTGCTATTCGTACTGAAAGCCCGCTAAATTGTCATCTGATTGTAACATATTTTAACGTTCGGGTCTGAGATTGGACGACTGCCATTTGAAAAGTGATAATCTAAACAAAAATCTGCAAATGCTGAAACGAAAACGTAAACCGAACACGCAGGAAATATTGGCCAAGCAGCATCTGTGAGAATAGAAACCGAGCCAATCTTTTAGGACAAAGATATTCAATCAAAATTGTTCTTATTTTAGATATTCAGCGTCTACCGTGACATTATTTGATTTTCCTACTATCTCACAAGCTGGTAAAGTCTGGTGTGCAGCCTTTCTATCTGGAATATTGACTCTGTTTCTCTTCGCAGAGGCCCGCCCGACCTGCTGAGTATTTCCAGGTTTTTCCGTTTTTTTAAAAATCCGTTTGATTAACAGGGCAAAAATGGATTAAAGTATAATTGAACATTACGTTACATTGTTTGTAACCTTACACTGGCCGGTCATCCAAACCTTCGGCTTTAAATCAACAGCGCGATGTTTTAGGATCGGAATACAACGTGCTGATGGAACTCAGCGGGTCAGGCAGCATCTGTGGAGGGAATTGACAGACGACAATTCCGGTCGAGCCCCTCTTTCATACTGATTGTGGTAGGGGGAGAAAGCTGCAAAAGAAACGTGGGGCCGGAATAAATCCTGGCAAGTAGGAGGTGGATAGACGCAAAGTGCTGCAGTAAATCAGGCAGCATCTCTGGAGAACAAGGATAAGGTGACCTTTCGTTTCGGAACGTTTCTTCAGAGGTACAAAGTGCTGGAGTAACTCAGCGGGTCAGGCAGCATCTCTGAAGAAAAATAATAGGTGACGTTTCTTTCAGTCTGAAGAAAAGTTCCGAGCCGAAACGTCACATATATTTTCCTTCAGAGATGCTGCCTGACCCGCTGAGTTACTCCAGCACGTTATGTCTATCTTCGTTAGAAACTAGCTCCAGCAGTTCCTCCCAACAGTAGTATTACGTGGATTCGGGTGAGGGGCGATTGGCAGATGGTTGAAAATAATGAAAACGGCTAAAGGTGAAAAGGAGACAAAATCGTGTTAGGTGTGGAAAGGAGGGGAGTGAAATGTAAAGCCAGAGGGAGGGATATCGACGGAAGGGAACATGGGGTGGGGGGATAGTGGGAGGAACGGGTGCCGTTCCGGGTTAGGGGCACATGAAAGGGAGAGAGGGTGTAGGGGATATTAGTTAACATTGGAGAATTCAGTCTTCATACCGAAGGTAGATACAAAATGCTGGAGTATCGCAGCGGGTCAGGGGGCATCTGTGGAGGGAAGGAATGGGTGATGATTCCCATCCCTTCTCTCCCGAGATGCTACCTGCCCAGCTGAGTTATTCCAGCATTTTGTGTCTGTCTTCGGTTTGAACGCGCATCTGTAGTTCCTTCCTCCACATCAATCTTCATACCGTTGGGTTCTAAGCTAAGCCAGCAGAATACGAGGTGCTGTTCCTCCAGTCTGCGTGTGGCCTCTCTCTGACAACGGAGGAGGACAAGGACAGATAAGTCGGTTTGGGAATGGGACGGGTAGTTAAATGGCCGGTAAAGCAAGAAACGGGGCATCGAGCTTTGATTCAACGCGACGGGTCTAATTACTTTTTAAAAACCGGACAACAATAATAAATGGATATGCTATCACCTTCTTCGCTTCCTCCCGGAACCTCCTCTGGACAAGAGCATAAATACAAGTGTTTGTGCAGGAACTCAGATACATCAGCAGAAGCGCTATTCTAATCGCGAGATAAAGAGACCTCGGGGCGTTGACCGCAAAACTCTGCGTGACTTCGAAACGCAAGTCGAGTATCATAACCGGAGTCCACAGCGCAGTGAAGCTGCCCGAGATGGCAAATAACAGAATCATTGAAGTCCTCCGGTTTCTGATCTCGGGATCACAGATATTACCGTCCACTCGGCGCTTCAGGGCGCTGCGAATTCGACTGACCTGGACAATGTGCCTGACGGTCAGTGAATTTAACAGCAGTACCAGCGGGAGTGGCAGCAATGGTACCAACAGTTTGGAGAACCATTTGTACGTCTTCCATGCGGGCGATGAAGCATATTCCGTAACTGTACGGCAGCCCCATCGTATATCACCGGCAATATAGAAGGACTCATACCGAAAATAAACTGGAATATGGATCAAAAAGCTGAACAAACACACGGTCGTTAGAATCACTGCGGCGGTTTTCTCTGTGCAGTATTTTCCTTTTAACTTCTGGCAACAAATGGCGAAGAAGCGGTCGACTGTGAATGACACCGTGGACCAGACAGAGAATTGCACGCAGGATTTTTGTATAAAGGATGTAAGACGACACGTACAGGTGTATGCCAGGAATGAATGCGGAAAATGATAGCTGGGGACGTTACCCACGATGACATTAAATATACAGACCATTGTGTCTGCGACTGCCATAGTTAGCATGTAACGGATGACCACTTTCGAGAGGCCGCACATTCTCCGGGACAGGACCACCAGAGAGAGAACGTTTGTAACAAGATGACAAGGCAGGTAATTACCAGAGAGAAACACCAGCATCGAGATCGTGTCTTTGGCCATGGAAACGTTGGGAATAACTGAACCGGGAACATTGTAACTGCTGCTGTCAATATTGCAGGGCAGACATATTGCAGGGCTGTGTGAAGGGGGACGATGTTGGATATTCAACAACAGACCAATTGCCTTCATCGATCGGGGCATTGGGTCTAAGAGTCAGGTTGCAGCTTCATAGCTACTTTCTACCTCATTGGAAACCCTCGGACTATCTTTGATCAGACAGACAGCATCTCTGGAGAAAACGAATAGTCATTCCTGCCATTCATTTGTCCTAAATACCGTCTATAATCTCTCGTTCCACTTCCCCCTGACTCTCAGTCTGAAGAAGGGTCTCGACCCGAAAACGGCACCTATTCCTTTTCTCCACAGATGCTGCCTGACCCGCCGATTTACTTCAGCTTTTCGAGTCTGTCTTCGGTTTAAACCGGCATCTGCAGTTCCTCACTACACATATCCTTGATCGGACTTTACTGGATTTATCTTGCACTAAACGTTATTCACGTTGTTATCGTGATCATGTATTCGTCCACTGTGGATGGCTCGGTTGCAATCATGCATTTTCATTCCGCTGTCTGGTTAGCATGGCAGAAGGGCTTTTCACTGTACCTCGCTTCACGTGACAAGAAACTAGTTTGAAACTCAAAAGAGGAGATATTCCTAAGGAATACAGATAATCAGAAGTAAAGCGAAGGAGGTGGCAACACAATAACTTACCTGGTATACCGATAATTGCAAGAATCGGGTAGCAAATCATGGTCGCATCAGCCGCCTCTATTCCCTGCATTCTATGATTTCGTTAATGCAAACGTACAGATGCCACACTGAAGCGATTCACCGTGCAGCCTGATTTATACGTCATCCTTCTCCACTGGGAGACCAAATTACATCACAGTTCCGCACACCCCATCTCACAAACATCTCCAGCTCTTTCCATTTGAATGAACAGCTAATGTCCGCGCTCGGTAATTGATACGAGTGACTGCAATAAACAGGATTACTCTGGGCAGTTCCGGGCTCACTACTGCGCACGGCCCTGAGCTGTGAACCGGAGTCTCGAGTTTATCTATCCCCCTTTTCTTTATTTACCTGCGTAAAGACTAGCTCTCTTCCTCTGTGCCTGCCTCTCTTCGTCACTTCCATTTGTATTCTTTTGGTAAGCAGACCTGTTCTTCCGATCCTTTGGCTCAACATTCAAGGGATGCTTGATTCAGCGTCAAGCGACGACTTCATAAGGTCGTCATCAGTGATAGGAGCATAATTAGGCAATTCAGCACATCAAGTCTACTTCGCCATTCAATCATGGCTGATCTATCTCTCTCTCCAAGCCTGCTCCACATAACCCTTGACAGCCGTACTAATCAAGAATCTATCTCTGTTTAAAAAATATCCATTGACTTGGCCTCCACAGCCTTCTGTGGCAACGAATTCCACAGATTCACCAGCCTCCGACTAAATAAATTCCTTCTCGTCTTCTTCATAAAGAAACATCCTTTAAATCTTAGGCGATGTCGTCCAGTCCTGGACTCTCCCACTAGTGGAAACATCCCTTCCTCATTCACTCTATCCAAGCCTTTCACCCATTCGTGCATTTCAACGTGGTCCTCCCTCATTCCTCTAAACTCCAACGTCTACAGGCCTAGTGCACGCTCATCACATGTTCCTGGGATCATTCTTGTAAACCTCCTCTGGACCCTGTCCAGCGCCAGAACATCCTTCCTCAGGTATGGTGCCCACAATTGCTCACGGTACTCCAAATGCAGCCTGACCAGCGCTTTATAAAGCCTCCGTATCACATTCCTGTTTTTGTGTCCTTGCCCCCTTGAAATAAGACTTGACTTCTTATTGACGTCCAAGGGCAGTGGGGGAACATAATTGTATGCCGGGGTCAGAGTTGAACCAAAGTGGTGCCGTCTACCAGTAAATGAACAGCCGACAAAGGTGCAATTCAGTTGTTCAGAAGCCAACAGAGGATGGCAGTAATATTGTCATTAAAGGCTCTATCCTAGACAGAGAAATACATGGTGGGGCAGGATAATTGAGATATGTGTGCCTGGTCAGAATGGGGAAAAATAGGAACAGGAGCAACCAAATGATATTCTCAAGATTCACCATAAAAAGCACCCTCTCGGTGAGTATCACTGTTGGGTTTGACAACTGTGCTGCCCAAGACCAGAGGACATTGTAGAGAGTTGTGGATGCAGCCCAGCCCCTCACACAGCCCAGCCCCTCACACAGCCCAGTCCATCACACAGCCCAGCCCATACCATTCCTGCCATTCCTGTCAAAAGTCCTTGAAAAGGCAATCCTTAACCAATTAGTGCCCTACCTGCACCAAAACACCATCCTGGAAAGTTTCCAGTCAGGTTTCAGAGCCCACCACAGCACAGAGTCTGCCTTGTTGAAGGTAAACAACGACCTGCTTCTCGCCATCGACACCGGCGACTGTGCAATCCTGCTCCTTCTCGACCTCAGCGTAGCATTCGATACAGTGGACCACACCATCCTTATTGACCGTCTCCGGTACGCGGTTGGCATTGATGGCACTGCCCTGAGCTGGTTCGCTTCGTACCTCAAAGATAGGAGTTTCGCCATCAACATAGGCAGTTATTCCTCTGCTCCAGCTAGCCTCTCCTGCGGAGTTCCACAAGGCTCCATCCTAGGCCCCATTCTCTTCTCTCTATACATGCCCCCCCTTGGCCAAATCATTCAAAGGCACGGCATTTCTTTCCACTGCTATGCCGATGACACTCAGCTTTACCTCCCCCTGAAACCCAACAACCAGTCAAATTTAAACAGCCTCTCACACTGCCTTGAGGACATAAAGTGTTGGATGGCACAGAACTTCCTCCAATTAAATGAGAGCAAGTCTGAGGTCATCCTATTCGGCCCCCCCGACTCCATCAAATTGATAACAGGCAGTCTTGGAAGCCTATCCTGCCTAGTCAAACCGCATGTCAAAAACCTCGGCATGATATTTGACTCTGCATTAAAATTTGATAAGCAAGTCAACGCTGTGGTAAAAGCCAGCTTCTTCCAACTTCGAACCATAGCTAAAATCAAACCTTTCCTCAAATTCGACGACACAGAAAAAATCATTCACGCTTTCATTTCCTCCCGCCTAGACTACTGCAACTCCCTATACACTGGGATCAGCCAATCTTCCCTGTCCCGCCTACAACTGGTCCAAAACGCCGCAGCGAGACTCCTGACGGGTACCCGTAAAAGGGACCACATCACCCCGATTCTGGCCTCTCTCCACTGGCTCCCTGTACGGTACAGAATCAACTTCAAGCTCCTCCTATTCACGTATAAAGCCCTAAATGGACACTCCCCCCCCTACATCAAAAATCTTCTAACCCCCCTCTCTAACTCCAGGTCCCTCAGATCGGCCGACTTGGGGCTATTCACTATCCCGCGGTCTAGGCTTAAACTCAGGGGTGACCGCGCTTTTGCGGTTGCAGCTCCTAGACTGTGGAACAGCATCCCTCTCCCGATCAGAACTGCCCCCTCCATCGACTCCTTTAAGTCCAGGCTCAAAACATATTTCTACTCCCTAGCGTTTGAGGCTCATTGAGGAGGCGCTGTGAACTGTTTGCGTGCTACTGTATGTTTTCATTTTTTTTTTTTCTATTGGAACCTAATCAAATGTACAGCACTTTGGTCAACGTGGGTTGTTTTTAAATGTGCTATACAAATAAAATTGACTTGACTTGACTTGATACCACAGCCCAGCCCATCACACAGCCCAGTCCATCACACACCCCAGTCCATCACACAGCCCAGTCCATCACACACCCCAGTCCATCACACAGCCCAGCCCCTCACACAGACCAGCCCAGCCCATCACACAGCTCAGCCCATCACACAGACCAGTCCATCGCACAGACCAGCCGCCCCGCCATTAATTCCATCTACACTCCCCGCTGCTCCGGTAAAGGCCCACACACCCTGGTCATAACCTCTTCTCCTCTCTCCCATCGGGCTGATGATACAAAAGCTTGAATCCACATACAATCTAATTCAAGAACATCTTCATCCCGGCTGTTATCGGATTACTGAACGGTTCTCCTATTAGCTAAGGATATAGTTTGGATCTTCCAATCTTCCTTGTTATGTCCCGTGAAGCTTTCATTTCAACCTGCACATTTATTTGTGGCTGTAACATTATATTCTGCATTCTGTTCGCGTTCTCGTTTTGCAATGCTCGTTGTACGGATGTGGTGTGATTATACTCATGATCTGGATGGTGTGAATGACCTGGACTATTTGCGAAACAGTATCTCGATACATGTGACGATAGTAAACCATTACTAATACCACGACTGCTCACTATCAATGAAATATAAATGTTCCAGCTCTGTAGCTTTTTTTCCATCCTACTCTCCACATCTCTTAATTTCTTAAGGCACATAAATCTTCAAATCTCTTTTTTGAATAAACAAGGCCTGAACCTCCAGAGCCTTCCAGGGTAGAGAAGTCTGAAGACTTTATTTCTCTATCCGTTGCATCTTACAAGGTCAAATGATTGTTTTCTTATCCCAGTCGTAAATGCCCTACCCAACTTTCTAACACTCTGTCTGACTGGGTCCAGACCACTCTGCCACAGGAAACATTTCTAATCATAATTATACTTTATTAGCCAAGTATGTTTTGCAACATACAAGGAATTTGATATGCCATACAGTCATACCAATAAAAAGCAACAAAACACAAAAAAATACATTTTAACATAAACATCCACCGCAGTGACTCCTCCCCATTCCTCACTGTGAAGGAAGGCGAAAAAAAGTTCAATCTCTTCCCTTCTTTGTTCTCCCACAGTCGGGGGCCTTGAGCCTTCCATTGACGGGCAATCTTGGCTCCCATAGTCGGCGGTCGGGCCCTGCGTTTGGGGCGATCAAACTCCCGCATCGGGGGATCTTAGCTCTTCACGCCGGGCGATCGGACCCCAGGTCGGGGCTAGTCGAACCTCTTGCGACTTTGGAGCTTCCTGACATCAGTCTCTACCCGGGACTGCGAGCTCCTCGATGCTGGAATCCACAGGCGTTGATCCCAGGCAAGGGATCTCAGGCTCCAATGGTAAGTCCACTGCCCCGTGGTGGGGCTCAAAGTCAGTCTTGAGGAAGCCCGCCAGCTCCATGATGTTAGGCTGCAGAGCGACCGGAGATACGATCCGGAAAATATTTGCATCTCCGGCAAGGTAAGAGATTGAGAAAAAGTTTCCCCTGACCCGTCCCCCACCCCCCACATAAAACAAACCAGAGAACATTAAAAACACCCTAAAAATAACAAAAAAAACACGACAAGCCATACAGATCGTTGGCGAGGCTGCCATTGCTGACGGCGCCACCTGGTGGAATGTACCCTACAAACAACCAAATGAGCACCTATTAAAAGTTCCAAAGAGATCATGATCATGTCTTGTTTTTTTTTAATTGAAGAGAATGCAGTGGTCTACCCGACAAGGGGAGATTGGTGAGCAAAATTAGAGCACGTGATATTGGGGGTAGGGTGTTGACATGGTTAGAGAATTGGTTATAGACAATAGACAATAGACAATAGTTGCAGGAGGAGGCCATTGCAGGGAGATTGTTAGGAGATTGCAGGGTGACCTGGACAGGTTGAGTAAGTGGGCAGATGCGTGGCAGATGCAGTATAATATAGATAAATGGGAGATTATTTACTTTGGCGGCAAAAACAAGGAGGCAGATTATTATCTCAATGGTGTCAGGTTAGGTAAGGGTGAAGTGCAGCCATACCTGGGTGTCCTTGTACACCAGGCACTGAAAGTTGGCGTGCAGGTACAGCAGGCAGTGAAGAAAGCTAATGGCATGTTGGCCTTCATAACGAGAGGATTTCAGTATAGGAGTAAAGCAATTCTTCTGCAGTTGTATAGGGCCATGGTTAGACCACATCTGGAGTATTGGGTACAGTTTTGGTCTTCTAATTCGTGGAAGGTCATCCTTGTAATTGAGGCAGTGCAGCGTAGGTTCACGAGATTGTTCCCTTGGATGGCGGGACTGTCATATGAGGAAAGATTGAAAAGACTAGGCTTGTATTCACTGGAGTTTAGAAGGGTGAGAGGGGATCTTATAGAGACATATACAATTATAAAAGGACTGGACAAGCTAGATGCAGGAAAAAATGTTCCCAATGTTGGGGGAGTCCAGAACCAGGGGCCACAGGATTAAAGGGGAGGCCATTTAAAACTGAGGTGAGAAGGAACGTTTTCACACAGAGAGTTGTGAATTTGTGCAATTCTCTGCCACAGAAGGCAGTGGAGGCCAAATCACTGGATGGATTTAAGAGATAATTTATCAACCTTTCATAAGGTTCAGTCTTTATTGAGCTGCTCTCTGTTCTATGAAGACAGAAACGTGCGGCCAATGGTGGCGACGGAAAAGATACGATGGTGGCATTTAAGAGTTTCTTAGGTACACATATCGATATGCAGGAATGGAGGCATTTGGAACACGTGAAGCTGAGGACGTTAATTTAACTTGGCATTATGTTCGGAAAGGACATCGTGGACGAATGCCTATTCCTGTGTTTACCATGATTCTATTAATTTTAAAGTAGTAATGAAAAGATGGATTCACCCACCAGTTAAAGACGAAAATTGAAGGGCTAATTCTGATTACTAATATTCATGTGTGCAAAACCCACCGCCGTACCTTCATCAGTCTCCTTTATCACCTCCTCAAAAAACTCAATCAAATTAGTGCCACATGAACAGCCGTGTGTGCAAAGCCATGTTGTATATCCCTAATTAGACAAATTCTTCCAAATGAGGGTAAACACTATCTCCACGAATCCGCTCAAATAGGTTCACTACCAGTGGCATGTGGCTTCCTGGATTCGCTCTACTTCCTTTCTTGAATAAAGGAAAAACTGGCGACTCTCTAGTGCTCTGGGACATCACCTGCGGCTAGAGAATAAATAAACATCCTCGCCAGCGCTCCGCAATCTCCTCTCTTGCCTCCCTCAATAACCCAGGAACGATCCAGTCGGGCCCTGGGACGTTATCCACCGTAATGTTCTTCAAGAGCCTTGGCACCACCTCCATCTCAATCTCAAACTGCCTCAGCATATTTGTATGCTCTGCACTGACATCACTTTCCTCCAAGTCCTCGGTGAATACAGACGCAAAGTATTCATTAAGTACCTCACCTACATTCTCCGACACGCATAGATTCCCTCCCTTATCTTTGTCCGATGCCACCGTCTCAAACTGGACATAAGCTTCCTTTTCTGCGGCCGTATTGAACGACATCCTTCGTCAACCACGGTTCCCTTAGTTTGCCATCCTGATCCCTGATCCTTACTGGAACATGCCGATCCTGCACTTTGATCAGCTGGCCTTTAAAATACTCTCACATGACATCTGTGGCTTTACCCAATAACAACGGATCACTATCTACCGTCCCTAACTCCTGCCTAATGGTTCCGTCCAAGAACCCCGACAGTCCTTACAGGCGAGGCAGAGGTAATCCTGCACCTCCTCCAACCTCATCTACTGTATCCGCTGTTCCAGGTGTGGACACCTATTTATCGGCGAGACCAAGCGCAGGCTCGACGATCGTTTCGCTGAACACCTCCGCTCAGTATGCCTAGACCTACATGATCTCCGGGTTGCTAAACTCTTTAACTTCCCCTTCCATTCCCATACTCCCCTGTTTGTCCTGAGCCTGCTCCACTGTCAGAGTGAGGCCAACGCAGATTGTAGGAACTGCCCCTTATATGTCGCTTGGGCAGCTTACAATCCATCGGTATGAAAGTTGACTGCTCTAACTACATAACTTCCTTTCCGTCTCTCTCCACCCCTCCCCCCCCCCATCCTAGTTCACCGACCAGTCTGACTGTCCTCGTGATTATATTTTACATAATATGCCTCGTTGTGTGCTTCCCATTGCTAACAATGATCCATTTTATATTTTCGTTGAACCACGTCGCCTTTGATCTCCCGTTTTCACACCTTATTATTCCATGTATCTCGTTTCCCTCTCCACTGAGCCTCAGTCTGAATTATCTCGAGCCGAAACTTCATCCTTTACTTCCATCCCGAGATGCTGCCTGTCCCGCCGAGTTATCCCGCATTTTGTGTATATCTTTAGTAACATTGTAATCTACCTTACCCCAATTAACTACTTTCCCATAACACCCGGATCCGTCCCTATTCAAATCAACCTTCGACCAGCTGCAGCTTAAAATAGAACTTGCTCCGCACATTTATAAACCGAGAACGGATTATATGTAATATGATTCCAGAAGAACTGGGTGAGGTTTTCAGATTCACTGATTTTAATACAATGTCATTTTCTCCCAATATATTGATGTTAATATGTACATTACTCAATGCTAATAGTTCAATTTCACAACCAGGAAATATGACACAAAGGACCGTGGATAAATGTTTCAGACACCCGTTAAAGCGAACAGTTCAGCATCACGAACACAGCGGGACAGGAAGCCGGAGATGTGCTCGGGTTGTGTTGCCCGTAAAGACCCGGAAACTGCTGAAACAATGAACATTAAACAGATTCAGTTAAGGTGGTGGGCGGAGAGATGGGGTGGGGTGGTGGGGTTGGATTGGCAGTTGGATGGACAAAGGGCTGAGATGAAAAGAGAAAAGGTTTAAGCGACGGAAATGACTGTAGAGGGGACCTAAAATATCAATCCAGAGCAAGGACTATCAGTGGGAGGAGACGGGGGTGGGGAGGGTGGGGGGGGGGGGGGGGGAATGGGTTATGGGAAAGGGAGACACTGCTTCGATGCACAGATGTTTCGTTCAGCTCAATTTATTCTATTGTCACGTGTACTGAGCTACATTGAAAAGCTTTTTGTTGCATGTTCAGCAGAAAGACAAAACATGATTACTATCGAAGCATTTACAATGGGGGGCTTCAAGTGTTGACTCTGAGAGCAGGATTTTAAGGGGCGAAGGCCCTTAGAACGCCCGTGACGGACGTTGGGCGACAACGGGAGTTTAGCGCGTATAACCGGAGATGTTCCACCCTGAATGTTCTTCTCAAGGTTAAGCGACCCCAGCAAACGACGTTTCTGAAACGTGTTTGTGAAATCTTTCTTCAGCAGCGTGTTTCTGGTAAACGAGGTAGGTTTGCCGTGATAGGTTCTTCTGAATATTTCATACCTCTCTGGCTTAATTACATTGTTCCTTTATAATAGCTAGATCTACACTTTGGAGATTGGGAAGGATAAGTTGCGAAAGTGTTGGCGGTCAAATCTTTCAGCGATCGCTGTGCTAATAGCTTCAGGGTAGTTTTTGATCGAGCCAGGTAGAACGTACCACTTAAAATTCTGAACAGGGGCAAGGCTGACTTTGATGGTATTAGACAATAACTTGTTAAATTTGATTGGGCCAAATAGCTTCCCGGCAAACGAACGTCCGGTAAGTGAATTTTTTTTTTAAAGTGTGGGGGCCAGAGTGGATGACATGCATGTTCCTGTTGGAGTGAGGTGCGAAGCGGGAAGCTTGGATCACGAACGAAATTGAGGCTCTGGTCAGGCAAAAGAAAGAGGTACGGGACAGGTATAGGAAGCCGGGGTCAACTGTATCACTGGAGAAGTTTCTGGAACTGATGGCCATACTTAAGAATTCCATGCTCAATATAACCGATCAGTACTTGGCTTTTCAAATTATTTAGGACTTTTGCCATCTCCCGCGGTGTACACACAGATGAGCACACTTTTAGCTCGTTTATTGGAACCCTTTATTCGTAAATTGCCAAGAGAATCCTTTGGGACTTCGCTTTACCATATCTGCCTGGAATATCTCATGTTCCCCATTTGCTCTCCGGATTTCCATCCTACGTGCATACATCCTAGTGTGTTCCGCGTAACTCCCCAGGCATTCCATTGATACCAGCTGCCGATACCTGACACGTATCCCCTTCATTTCCTGACCACGGCTGTCATATGAGGGAAGATTGAAATGAGTTTAGAAGGATGAGAGGGAATCTTATAGAAACATATAAAATTATAAAAGAACTGGACAAGCTAGATGCAGGAAAAATGTTTCCAATGTTGGCGGGGTCCAGAACCAGGGACACAGTCTTAGAATAAAGGGTGAGGCCATTTAAATCTGAGGTGAGAAGGACCGTTTTCACCCAGAGAGTTGTGAATTTGTGGAATTCTCTGCCAAAGAGGGCAGTGGAGGACAAATCACTGGATGAATTTAAGAGAGAGATAAATAGAGCTCTGGGGGGCTAGTGGAATCAAGGAACATGGGGAGAAGTTGGGCACAGGTTACGGATTGTGGATGATCAGGCATGATCACAATGAATGGTGGTGCTGACTCGAAGGGCCGAATGGCCTCCTCCTGCACCTATTTTCTAGTTTTCTAGTTTTCTATGTTTCTATGAGAGGTTGTGCAGGCCGGGACTCTGTTTCTTGGAGGGCAAGAAGATTAGGGGTGATATTATTGAGGTTTATAAAATCACGAGACTAATAGATTAGGTAGATGCACAGAGTCTCTTGCCCTGAGTAGGTGAATCGAGGACCAGAGGACGTAGGTTGAAGGTGAAGGGGAAATTATTTAATAGGTATCTAAAGGATAACCTTTTCATACAACGGAAGGTGGATGTCTGGAACAAGCTGCCGGGGGATGTTGTTGAGGCTGGGACTATCCCAACATTAAAGAAACAGTTAGACAGTTACATCGATAGGACAGGTTTGATGGTATATGAACCCAGTGGGCTGGCCAAAACAATTTGGCCCTTGTCAAAGTCGCTCACGTCTTTACTCCTGCCCATTTCTCCTGCATCCAACACATCACCTTCAAGAACTGACTGTTCACTTGCTGCCAAATATATTCCACCCCTTGACAGGTGCCATTGTAACAAGATAAACAACGTTATACACTTCGCCTGTCATTGGTCATAATGTTTTGGCTGATCGGTGTATGTTTTGCAACATACTAGCAATTTCATTTGCGATACAGTCATCCCAATAAAAAGCAACAGGACACGCAAAATACATTTTAACATGAACACCCCACAGTGACTCCTCCATATTCCTCACTGTGATGGAAGGCGAACAAAAGTTCAATATCTTCCCTTCTTTGCGGTCGGGGGCCTTTAACCTTCAGTTGACGGGGCGATCTTGACTCCTGTAGCCGGTGGCGGGCCTTCCTCGTCGGGGCGATCAAGCTCCCGCATTAGGAGGGAATCTCAGCTCCCCCGCGCCGGGCTATCTACCCCGGGTCGGGGCTTGTCGAACCTAGTGTGGCTTTTGGACAGCCAGAAGGGGCGCTGTGTGAGGATGCTGTTCATCGACTTTAGTTCAGGTTTCAATACCATAGTCCCCACCAGACTTGCTGAGAAGCTGCTGGAATTGGGGCTTAACATTCCTCTGTGTGCCTGGGTCCTGGACATTCTCACCGCCAGGCCCCAAGTGCTCAGGATGGGGGAACACACATCTATCCCCCTCACCCTGAACACAGGATCCCCCCCAGGGTTGCGTCCTTAGCCCCCTACTGTACTCCCTGTACACACATGACTGTGTGGCCAGGTTCAGCTCAAACTCCATCATCAAGTTTGCTGATGACACTGTGGGGTGGGCCAAATCTCCGACAACGATGAGAAGGCCTACCGGGAGGAGGTGGCTGATCTGGCACTCTGGTGTCGGGACAACAGCCTCCGCTTGAATGTCAAAAAAACTAAGGAGCTGATTGTGGAATTTAGAAGGGCTTAACATCCAAGGACCTACACGCCACTGGAAATAAATGGGTCTGACATCAGTGGTGGGGAAGATGCTGGAGTCAATTATAAAAGACGAAATTGCTGAGCATTTGGATAGCAGTAACGGGATCATTCCGAGTCAGCATGGATTTACGAAGGGGAAATCATGCTTGACAAATCTACTGGAATTTTTTGAGGATGTAACTAGGAAAATTGACAGGGGGGAGTCAGTGGATGTGGTGTACCTCGACTTTCAGAAAGCCTTCGACAAGGTCCCACATAGGAGATTAGTGGGTAAAATTAGGGCACATGGTATTGGGGGTAGGGTACTGACATGGATAGAAAATTGGTTGACAGACAGAAAGCAAAGAGTGGGGATAAATGGGTCCCTTTCGGAATGGCAGGCAGTGACCAGTGGGGTACCGCAAGGTTCGGTGCTGGGACCCCAGCTATTTACGATATACATTAATGACTTAGACGAAGGGATTAAAAGTACCATTAGCAAATTTGCAGATGATACTAAGCTGGGGGGTAGTGTGAATTGTGAGGAAGATGCAATAAGGCTGCAGGGTGACTTGGACAGGTTGTGTGAGTGGGCGGATACATGGCAGATGCAGTTTAATGTAGATAAGTGTGAGGTTATTCACTTTGGAAGTAAGAATAGGAAGGCAGATTATTATCTGAATGGTGTCAAGTTAGGAGGAGGGGGAGTTCAACGAGATCTGGGTGTCCTAGTGCATCAGTCAATGAAAGGAAGCATGCAGGTACAGCAGGCAGTGAAGAAAGCCAATGGAATGTTGGCCTTCATAACAAGAGGAGTTGAGTATAGGAGCAAAGAGGTCCTTCTACAGTTGTACCGGGCCCTGGTGAGACCGCACCTGGAGTACTGTGTGCAGTTTTGGTCTCCAAATTTGAGGAAGGATATTCTTGATATGGAGGGCGTGCAGCGTAGGTTCACTAGGTTAATTCCCGGAATGGCGGGACTGTCGTATGTTGAAAGGCTGGAGCGATTGGGCTTGTATACAATGGAATTTAGAAGGATGAGGGGGATCTTATTGAAACATATAAGATAATTAGGGGATTGGACACATTAGAGGCAGGAAACATGTTCCCAATGTTGGGGGAGTCCAGAACAAGGGGCCACAGTTTAAGAATAAGGGGTATGCCATTTAGAAGGGAGATGAGGAAGAACTTTTTCAGTCAGAGAGTGGTGAAGGTGTGGAATTCTCTGCCTCAGAAGGCAGTGGAGGCCAGTTCGTTGGATGCTTTCAAGAGAGAGCTGGATAGAGCTCTTAAGGATAGCGGAGTGAGGGGGTATGGGGAGAAGGCAGGAACGGGGTACTGATTGAGAGTGATCAGCCATGATCGCATTGAATGGCGGTGCTGGCTCGAAGGGCTGAATGGCCTACTCCTGCACCTATTGTCTATTGTCTATTGTCTACTGTGGATAGGGTGAGCAGCTTTAAATACCTGGGAGTCCACATCAAGGAGGATCTGACATGGACAACACACATTGCCGCACTGATGGGTAAGGCAAGGCAGCGTCTTTACCACCTCAGACAGCTGAGGAAATTCAGAGTGTCTCAGAGGATCCTTCAATGCTTCTACTCTGGAGCTGTAGAGAGCATCCAGTCCGGCAACATCACAGTCTGGTTTGGGAATAGCTCTGCCCAGGACAGGAAGGCCCTGCAGAGAGTAGTGCGTTCGGCAGAACGCACCATGGGAACTACACTCGCCCCCTGCATGACCTATACATCAGGAGGTGCAGATCCAGAGCAAGCAAGATTATGAGGGACCCCTACCACCCCAGCAACGGACCGTTCCAGCTGCTTCGGTCAGGCAAACGCCTCCGCTGTCATGCTGTGAAAACTGAGAGGATGACACGGAGTTTCTTCCCACAGGCCACAGGACTGTTAACTATTATAACTCCAGGGACTAAATTTTATTTTCTGTGTTAATTTTAATTTATATGCTGTAATTGTAATTTTATTGCACAATCCGCAGGCATTGCCACTTTCATTTCACTGCACATCGTGTATGTGGATGTGACGAATATACTTGACTTGACCGCTCTCAACCCGAGTCTGCGAACTCCTCGAGTTAAGTCCGCAGGCCACGGTTGGAGCGGCGATCCGAGGCAAGGTATCGCACGCTCAGATGTTAAGTTCACGGCTCCGCGGTGAGGCTCAAGGTTCACGAGGTTAATTCCCGGGATGGCGGGACTGTCATATGTTGAAAGAATGGAGCGACTGGGCTTCTATTAACTGTAATTTCGAAGGATGTTTTAGAAACATATAAGAATATTATGGGATTGGACACGTTAGGGGCAGGAAACGTGTTCCCGATGTGGGGGAGTCCGGAACCAGGGGTCACAGTTTAAGAATAAGAGGTAGGCCATTTACAACGGAGATGAGGAAAAACGTTTTCATCCAGAGACTTGTGAATCTGTGGAATTCTCTGCCACAGACGGCAGTGGAGGCCAATTCTCTGGATGCTTTCATGAGAGAGTTAGATAGTTTTCTTAAAGACAGCGGAGTCAAACAGCAACGGGGTACTGATTGTAGATGATCAGCCATGATCACATTGAATGGCGGTGGTGGCTCGAAGGGTCGAATTGCCTATTGTCTATTGTCTATTGTCTAAACGCAGGCAGGTGGAAATAATGTAGTTGGACATGTTGGCAGGTGTGGGCAAGTTGGGTCGAAGGACCTGTATCACTCTACGACTCTATGACTCTCTGGTCCTCAGCCTGCTTGTGTTCCATGTACCTTTATTTCCTCCATACCGATGTGCCTATCTCATGTACTGCACTGTTCTATGTTCTATGCTCCTGGAAGGCTGGGACGCGCTGCCGAGGGCGGTGGTGGAAGCAGATACGATGGTGGTCATCGTCACAAACACCACAAACAGCAGAGGTCCCAGCTCCGTTCGCTGCGGTACTACACTTGTCACAGAGCTCCAGCCAGAAAATCTACATTCCAACATAGCCCTCTGCCTCCTTACAATAAGACAGTTCCGAATCCATACGACCAAGTCATCTTGAATCCTGTACACCTTAATCGCCTGGATCAAAGTGGTGCTGACTAAGCTTAATTAGCCCATTCTCGTTCAAATAAGAATAATTCCTGTTTCGAAGAATACCCTCCAATAGCTTCCTTGCCATTGATGAGAAGCTCAACGGATAATAGTTCCCTTGGTTTTCACTAGGTATTTCTTCCGCACCACCGCCTTCGCGATCATAAACTGCCATATCATATTTGTATTCTCTGCACTTGCTATCCTCCAAGCTCTTCTCCTGGCTGAATACCGATGCAAAGTACTCATTTACTTCCTCACCTACATTATCCGACTCGACGGAAAATCCCTCCTTGATCTTTAACTATTCCCACCTCCGCCATTCCCTTAGTTCTAACGGACGTGTAAGAAATCATGGGACATTCCTTATTCTGCCTGGCGATACATTTCATGCCCCTTCTCGCCGCTCTAATTGTCCGCTTGATTTTCCGACTCCCTTTATATTCCTGCAAAGCCGCGTCTGATGCCTCCTTCTTAAACCTGACAATCTTCCTTCGTGAGCTTTTACAACACCATTCGTCACCCACTGACCCTTTCAATTGCCATCCTTATCTCTCAACCTCAGTTGGAAATGCTGATCCTGCACTTTGATCATAAGGCGTGTTGATTTCGACATATAATCTAAGGAACAATGCCTCAATTAAGTACTTTCCCCCAACATCCAGACCTGTCCCTATTCAAAACACTCTTCCGCACTTTCACCGCACATCTTCTTTAACGTTTAAACTTAACCACTACTCACCCATGAACGGATTACCTGTCACGTGATTTGAAAATAACTAAGGTAGGTTTACAGACACAGTGATTTTAATACAATGCAATTTTTTCTCTCAAAATATCGATGTCCATGCAAAGATTAATCAATTTTAATCGTTCTATTTCACTAGAGCGTACATTTAAACCGAGGAATATAACACAACGGATCGTAGGTTAATGTTGCAGCTACCTGTTGTAGAGAACCGTTAGCTACCCAGAGCAACGCGGAGCAGGAAACAACGGCCGTGTTATCCGGACACCCACAGTAAATGCACCAACAAGGAATTTCGGATGGGTACAAATTCCAGACATCAAAAGAGAGAAAGTGTGAAAGAAGGAGCTAAGGATACAAGAGGCGTAAAAATATGGAGCCAGAGGAAGAAATATAGGTGGAAAGGTGCAGGAAGGAACTGCGGATGGCGGTTTACATAGACGTTGGACACAAAATGCTGGAGAAACTCAGCGGGAAAGGCAGCGTCTCTGGAGAGAAGAGATGGGTGACGTTTCGGGTCGAGACCCTTCTTCAGAGTAAACGGCAGGGGAGGGGGCGACACAGAGATAAGGAGGTGTAAGGAGTGAGAACGAGACATCAAAGGGGATGCAGCTCAAGGAAAATGTAGAATAGATCATTGTTAGCTGGGAGAAGGTGACAACAAAGTAAACGGAGATTATATAATCGAGGACAGTCAGACTCGTGGGTAAAACGGGAAGGGGGAGGGATGGAGAGGGCACACGCTGGAGGGGGGGGGTGAATGCACATTCACGTACTACACAACAAAGAGAGGGGGAAGCATGTAGGTTGATACTGAAGTTGTGGATCATATGGATTTGGGGCAAAAAGGATGTGCCGGATATTGATGTTAGAAGAACAAATAAGTCACGCATGAACTCGCCTTGAACAGGTGTTGCGAGCGTGCTACATGGGAAATATATCGGGGCTAGCAAGTTACAATAATTTGGACATTGGGATAACATTTTATTCCACGAAGTGTCCTGCCCTAATCAGGAAAATCACAAAATTACTTTATTTGCAGATGATGTTTTTATTTGTCTTACTAGACCATTGGAATCCTTAAGAAAATCATATTTCAGACTGGAAGAATATGGGAAAGTATCAGGATATAAAATTAATAAAGATTAAACTGAAATAATGCCTCTTTCTGAAGGTAATTATGATCAATGTAAAAGAGAAAGTCAGTTTAAATGGCAAAAAGAAGGCATGAAGTACCTAGGGGTTAAAGTAGATAATAAGTTAAATAATCTGTATAAACTAAATTATAAACCACTAATTAAAAAAATCGAGGAGGACTTGAAGAAATGGATGAATCTTCCAATTACATTGCTAGGGAAAGTGAACTGTATTAAGATGAATATTTTTCCGAGGTTACAGTATTTATTCCAAACACTGCCTATACCTTTACCAATTTTTTTTTTCAAGAATTGAATAAAATTGTGAGAAATTTTCTTTGGAAAGGTAAAATGCCAAGAGTGTCTATGGAAAAATTAACATGGAAATTTGAATTAGGTGGACTGCAATTACCAAATTTTTAAAATTACTATCTGGCAGCACAAATGAGTTTTAGTCCATCCTTTTATCAAGAGGGTGGAAAAACAGCATGGGTTGAAATGGATAAAATAAAAGAACTATGCCCAGAAGAATTTATCTATAAATGGGAAGCGAAGCTATTAGTTAAGGATCAAGAGTCACCTTTGCTAAAACATTTAATTAATATATTGTTGGAAACAGTTAAAGCTAATGATAAAATATTTTTTCTAACAGCTAAAACTCCATTAGTAAAAAATAGATTACTGCCGTTTGCTTGGAATAATCAAATATTACAAGTCTGGGAACAGAAGGGTATTAAACATATGGGAGATTGCTACGAAGGAAATAATTTTTTGACATTTTCTCAATTGAGAAACAAATATCAAATTCCAGGGAATAGTATTTTTTTCTATTATCAATTACAATCTTTTTTAAGGGAAACGTTAGGTAATTCAATGTTTTTATTTCAAATTAAAGGAATTGAATCCTTGATTCAGGGCAAGGGAACTAAAAAAATTATATCTTCAATGTATAAATTGTTACAAAAATCTAGTCCAAAGACAGGAATTCATAAATCAAGACAAAAATGGGAAACAGATCTGAATATTAGCATTGCTGAACCAAGTTGGGAAAGATTGTGTTTAGAAAGTATGAAAAATACTACTAATGTGAGATATAGTTTAGTACAATACAATTTTTTACATCAACTATATTTAACTCCGAAAAAATTAAACAATTTAAATCCAAATTTACCTGAAATTTGTTTTAGATGCAACCAGGACGTGGGTACTTTTTTACACTCCACATGGGCATGTCCTAAGGTAACTCCTTTTTGGAAAGACCTAAAAAACTTTTTGGAACAATTGATGAATAAGACCATACCATTGGATTCAAGGTTGTTTTTATTGGGAGATACTAAAGGAATATTACCAAGATTAATTTTAGATAAATATCAGGAAAGATTTCTCAAAATAGCAATAGCAATAGCAAAACAATGCGTGGCGGTCACTTGGAAAGATCACAATGAAATAAGAATTGCAAGATGGTATGCAGAAATGCGTAGTTGTATCCCATTAGAAAAAGCTACTTATAATCTGAGAAATAAATATGATTTCTTTTTGAAACTTTGGAACCCATTCACTTTAAAACTAGGATTAAGAATTGGAAATATTTAATTTCAGGATTGTTTTGATACCCCTAAAAAGAATTTAATAAGTAATTAGCCGGAAGTGTTTCCTTCTTGTCTCCAGGTTTCCTTCTTTCTTCTTTCTTTCTTTCTTTCCTTTTTTATTTTCATTTCTTTATCTTTCTTCTTCTCCTTTTTCCTCTTTTTTCTAACTGGGGGGTGGGGGGGGAGGGGGGTTGTGGGTGGGGAGATAATACAGAACAATACAGGTATAATCGAATTTAAAATGTATAATCGAATTTATAATGTAGGTACCATCGCGTACTATGAGATCATACATGTATTTGTTTTGTTAAAATTTCAATAAAATTAATTAAAAAATAAAGTGTCCTGCCCAACATGCACCCTCTGGATGGAACCAAATTCACCGAACAGCACGATCATGTGAGATAATAGATTGATGGGCTGCGTCATATCCCACCTCCAGTTCTAGGCAACTGGCGCGCCGGTGTCATG
This sequence comes from Rhinoraja longicauda, assembly GCF_053455715.1. NCBI lineage: Eukaryota > Metazoa > Chordata > Chondrichthyes > Rajiformes > Arhynchobatidae > Rhinoraja > Rhinoraja longicauda. The sequence continues at coordinate 39,392,745 of NC_135971.1, read as the reverse complement.
AGTTTAACGATAATACTCGTTAAATGTGTAAATGCGTTCTTCACCTCCTGTCTAAATTTCCTCTGTGTAATCCCGTAGATACACGTGTTGGCGCAGGAGCTGACGTGTATGAGCAAGACCCCGACGTCATAGGCGATGTAAGATGGGCTTGAGTGATCCCCGCCCAGGAAATTCACAGCGACCCGAGTGCAGATGAAAGTTACAGCGACCGTTGTCCAAAGCAGTATGAAGGCGCCCGACACGGTGAACAGTAAAACGATGGACTTCCGCCGATTCTCCGCCTCCGTGTCCTTGCCATCCACTGCCTTCAGGCGACGACGGACTCTGTTGGCCGCTATGATGTTTTTGACCGTCAGTCCGTTGAACAATAGAATTATTAGGAAGGGTAGCAAGGGGTTAGAGATGGTACACATCCACGAAAAAACCAACCACCAATCGGACATGAAGTAGACGCGTTTGGGTCGGCACCCCCATTTCACACTATCCACGGTGATGCGTGGCACGTACATAAAGTTAAAGGGGATGTACTTCAAGCAGCTCAGCGCGCACAAGGACACAATGACCGTGACGGCCGTCCCTTCCGTGCAATAGGTGAGTCTCAGCTTCGGGCAGCAAATGCTGACAAAACGGTCAAAGGTGAAGGACATGGTTAACCAGACGGAATAGTCCAGAGTAACGACCCGCAGGTATATATTGGAAGGACAAATTGCGCTGAGGGAGAGGAAGGAGTTGGGTGTATAGTACATGTAGATTTTCCGAATTAACACGTGAACGATGAAAACGAGGAGGTTGGAGATTGCCATCGCCACCATGTACCGGGTGATTCCTTTCGAGAGCCCGCACTTACCCCGGTACAGGATCGCAGCCGTCAGCACGTTCGCTGGGGGAAGAGCAAAGTACAGTGAAATTAGTATTTAAATGGAACCACCGATGTAATAGAACTAAAGTTACGATTCAATGTTGCGCAGCGCGACAGCCCTCAACGATGCGAATCACAAGAACCACTTAGAGGAATAACACGAGGCTCCTTTTGGAGCATATTATCACATGCATTCAAAAGCACTTGATGCCGGCGAATAGTTGCATTAAAAATTCATTATTAAAAATAACATTTGCCTTTCGTAAATCCCCAAAACCTCGTGGACTTCTGAACCCTCAACTCTGTTTCTTTACACGACAACAAATGGGAAAAAAACATTATTCAGGAAACACGCATAAAGTCAGGTGGGACTTGACAAAAGTTCGATTTCAAACCTAGAGCTCTTGCCGCTCCTTCTCAATTTCTTGCACCGCGCAGCGATTCCTATTTTGGTTTGGCAACGAATCAAAAAGAAATCAAAGGGGAAACTATAGGATCTGAAATTGGACCAATTAGTTCTGAGAACACTCGGCCATGCTGGCTGCATCTAATCGAGGAAAGCAGATTTAACACTTCAGTGCTTTATGATGCAGGGAAGGGGACGATTTGAGCGAGAACAAAGTGGTGCCTGCTGGGACCAATAACAGGGGAGGTCGAATATACCGAGGGTAAATATGTTGGGCAGGTGAGGGTGGAAATTTAGTATTGGCGGATGAACAGACTGGGAGCAGAGTAGATAAAAGTGGGAGGTGATGAACATCATAATTCTCCTCGTTTTATTTACCCGTTCAGGCCGATTAAAATCAGTTCAGCCTCAGTCAGCCCCCACCACGATCCATTGCGTACAAGTTAAACAGCTAACAATGTAATGTGGGAGACAAAAAGAAGTGCAGGTTCTGAAATCACGGGTAGGGCACAAGATGCTCTTGTAAGTCTACAGGTGAAGCTACTTCCACGGAAGAAGTAGAAAGGCTAAGTTTCGAATTTGTCCAACACAAAGTGCTGGAATAACACAGCGGGCCGACGATAGTGTAGAATTGTACCGCTCGAGGCAACGCTTATCCTTGTCCTCTGGAGATGCTGCGTGACCCTTTGCATTCGGCATTTTGCTTTCCAATGTCATGTTCCACGCCTCATACCAAGCCCCTCGTTAAGCTTGTCTCCTGCAATCTCTGTCTCGTCATCCTGCCCACAGACCCGAGATCCCAATTCTCCTTCAATGCTACATTCGTCAGAAACTCATCAAATTAATTATCACAACATCATGTGCTCTTTAAAATCGAGTTTGCGTTTGGAAGTTTCTTCCTGAGTCAACGCTGAAGTTTGGGCTGCAGCAGAGGCTTCCATCTGTCCTGGTTCTTCTTCTTCCAACAGTCTTGTTCTAACCGTTCCTTTTTTAACGGTTTTTAACGGGGGGGGGGTGCGACTTAGCGACATTTACTATTAAAAATCGCGATCTGATGACGTCACCCACCCTTCGTTAAGAATTGCCGGTAAGTTGCAACAGGCCCGTCCCGTTCCTCTCTCCTTAAATCGAAATGTTCACGGAGCTAGTTGGCGTGCGACTTACTCAGTCCATAGCGCCACCGGAAGTTTGGAAGAATTTCGTAGCGTTGTTGGTGAAGTCCCAAGTAACGAATATGACGGTTGAACTCCAAGAGATGAAAGCTGAATATCGATTAAAGGAATGAAGGGGGAAATACTAACTATTATTAAGGATCAGTTGGCTTCATCAAAGGCTGAAATATGTGAAATCATGAATGAACACATGGAGGAAGTAACCTCCAAGCTACAAAAGTTGGACTCCGATTTTTCCGGTAAGGTGAACCACATCACTGCGTCAATACAACAACATGATGAGGCTGTATGTGAGTTGGAAGCCTTAGCCGAGACGAGTGCTGAAACAACAAAAGCAGTATTGACGGAGACTCAGCGTTTATCTGATTTCTTAATGAAATTAACTGAAAAATGTACTGACCTAGAGGGTCATTCTAAACGACAAAATTTAAGAATTCTTGGAGTTAAAGAAGGTAAAGAGCAAGCTAAAAACCTTCGTGACTTTACTGCTGAGCTGTTACAAGAAGTTTTGAAAATGGATTCAAAGCCCTTGCTGGATCGAGCCCACAGAGCACTGAGAGCACGTCCAGGTGCTAACGTCCCTCCAAGGCATTTGATACTGAAGGTGCATTATCCTCACGTTTTAGAAGATATGCTGTCGAGAATTGCTAGCAACAGAACTTTATCATTTCAAGGCGATGAGATTCGCATCTTCAGAGATTACCCTGCTGAGGTGGTCAAGAAAAGAGCACTTTTCAATGAGTCAAGATCTATTCTTAGGAAGATTTCATCGCTCAGATTTGGTATGTTGTATCCAGCAAAACTCCGAGTTACCTACAATCAAACAGAATCCTTTTTTACTGACCACAATAAAGCACTGGAATTCGCTCGGGAGATCGAAAGGTCGCTGAAGGGTTGAATATGACTTCACGGCTTTATTAATTGGCAGACAACTGATTGGACTTTAAGATATTAAAACCTAAAGATTTAAGCTTAATGTATATACTATACGAATATTAACCGTAACTAATTACTATTAATCAAAAAAACATATATATTATTATTAATCATTACTAATAAGAAGTACAAGTACTATTTGATTTATGTAAACTTTACTTCGAACACTTAATTAATATACCTTAGAGAGAAAAATCGATTTATTATAGACTAATTAGTTTCGGGCCTGCCCCGTTTAACTCTCTTTTATTTTTAAAAAAAACAACAACTTCGTTAAAAAACGGATCTAGTATTATTATTTTTTTACATCCCACGGAAGTCCTTAGATTTTTTGCCACCTTAGGGTGGCTATCACTAACTGCACTAATTGTAGTTGTAGTTTTAGTTGTTTCTTTTTTTTCCTGCACTCTTTTAACCTTTTATATATTGATTTTTTTTTTAGATTCAATTTTTATTATTATGTCATTTTTCAGAATTTATATACCTTTGGGAGATATTTCCGGGAGACATTCTACGTAGTACAAAAGATCATCCACCCTTCATTCAAGAAAAATGTTGTAGTTCGGGTGCCAGGCCATTTGCTTTATTATAGACTATTTATCGGTTAAGATGCAAGATACTACTATGAAAACAGGGGGTAAAGGTATTATATTTTGTAGTTGGAATGTCAAGGGTATTAATGAACCAATTAAAAGAGGTAAAGTACTTTCACATTTAAAATCTATTGATGCTGATATAATGTTCCTTCAGGAAACTCATCTCAAAAATGTAGCACATAATAGATTGAAAGGCAAATGGATTGATAAATTATTTCACTCATCATTTCCTTTTAAATCAAGAGGTGTTGCCATTTTAATTCGTAAGGGTATACCATTTATACATACTTCCTCTGTAGTTGACATTGAAGGTAGATATGTTATATTAGTTGGAGAACTATATTCTACAAAATTGATATTGGTGAATGTCTATGCACCAAATTTTGATAATCCGTTATTTAAAATATATATATTTAATACCATTCCAGAATTTGGACAATATAACTTGATAATTGGAGGAGATTTAAATTGTACATTAGATCCTTATTTGGATAGATCGTCAACTCAAAGGAAGACAAAATCCAAGTCGTGTGAATTACTAAACTCTTATATAAATAGTGCAAATATAAAAGATGTTTGGAGAATTGAAAACCCTTCAGGCCGAGAGTATTCATTTTATTCACCAGTGCATAAAACTTACTCAAGAATTGACTATTTCTTGGTGGACTCCAAACTTATTCCTTATACGTATAACTCAAAATATCATAATATTATTATATCCGATCATGCCCCTTTCACATTTAGGGTAAAACTCCAAGGAGTAACGGGGAAACAGACTAATTGGAGATTTAATCCTCAAATTTTAAATGAAACAGCATGTTATGACTATCTTAAATCGCAAATTGAAACTTTTTTTAACGCAAATGACCTCCCTGAAACACCTGCGTCCCTGCTTTGGGAAACATTTAAAGCGTTTGTGAGAGGGTGTATTATTGCCTTTCAAGCGTCTCAAAACAAGAAGAAGCGGGTTGAACAACATGAGCTAGAAAGTCAGATAAAACAGTTAGACATAACAAATGCCATCGCTCCCTCTATTGAAATACATAATAAAATCGCAGCTCTCAAATATAAGTTAAATTATATACTTTCAGCACATATTTTAAGGCTTTTTCAATATACTAAACAAAAACATTTTGAATTTGGAGATATACCACAGAAATTGCTAGCACGTCAACTCCGTAAATTAGAAGATAATTCTACAATTCATAAAATTAGATCAGAAAACGGAGATTTGCTTAAACTACCCAAGGATATTAATCAGAGATTTTTGCAATTTTATCAGACATTATATTCATCAAAAATAACAGATAGCTCTGCGCAGATGCAAAACTTTTTGCAGGAATGTAACCTCCCTGGTTTGAATGTGAGTGACAGAAATTTACTGGGCGCAGAAATAACTATGAAAGACGTTGAAGATACCATTAAATCCATGAAAAATGGGAAGACTCCTGGCCCTGACGGCTTAAATAATAAATTTTATAAAAAATTTAGTGATTTGATCTCTCCACGTTTGGAAACTGTATATAGTCACGCCTTTAAACAACAGAGATTACCACAAACTCTGACTGAATCAACAATAATACTTATTCCTAAAAAAGATAAGGATTCTGAAGACCCTGGTTCGCACAGAGCGATAGCTCTTTTAAATACTGATCAGAAGATATTAGCGAAAATCTTAGCTCATAGATTAAGTCTAGTTATAGATAAATTGATACACCCCGATCAATCAGGCTTTATAGCTAAACGATATTCATTTTTCAATTTGAGACGCTTGTTCAATATAATATATTCAAATAGACTATTAAACGAAGATTTAGCAATCATTTAGCAATCATTTCGCTAGATGCTGAAAAAGCATTTGATCAAGTAGAATGGCCCTATCTTTTCTCAGTGATGGAAAATTTTCAATTAGGTGAAAATTTTTGTTCATTGGTGAAACTTTTATATACATCCCCAACAGCTAGAATATTAACTAATCAAATGCTGTCATCCAAATTTCATTTATTTAGGGGTTGTAGACAAGGATGCCCACTATCTCCGCTTCTATTTGCCCTTGTTATAGAACCACTTGCTGAGAGTATTAGATCAAATTCAGATATTCACGGTTATAACACTAAACATACAACCAATAAAATTTCTTTATATGCGGATGATGTATTAATATACATTACAAATCCATAAATTAGCATTCCGAATTTATTAAATCTCATAACTCAATTTGGTTCAATTTCAGGTTATAGAATTAACTGGTACAAAAGTGAAATTATGCCAATAATGGAGCATAATCCGGCCATACTTCAACAATTTCCTTTTAAAATTGCCTATGAAAAGTTTAAATATCTTGGAATTTACGTGACTAGGAAATATACTTCTTTATTTAAATTAAATTTTCCTCCTTTACAGAAATATCAAATTTTGGAAAACACTTCCCATGTCATTAGTTGGTCGTAGTAATGCTATAAAGATGATCTTTCTTCCACAGCTACTATATTTATTTCAAGCAATTCCGATCTATCTTCCAAAAAAGTTTTTTTTTAAAGTCGATTCACTTTTATTACTAATTTTATTTGGGACTACAAGGCTCATAGAATAAATAAAAGACATCTATGTAAGTCTAAAACTAATGGAGGAATTGCCTTACCTAACTTCTTATTTTATTACTGGGCGGTTACTATTAAAAATATAACCTGCTGGTTGGATGACACTGATCAACAACCGGATTGGTTAAAGATGGAGAAAGAGGATTGTTTACCATTTGACATTGGTGCGATCCTCTTAGCTCCAATAAATTTAAATAAAAAAACATATGGAGGTAATCCCATTATACACAGTGTTATCCGTACCTGGAAACAATTAAAACTTACTTTAAAACTGAGTAAATTATCTGCTTTCCTCCCTATTGCGAATAACCCTTCTTTTAAACCGTCTGTTTTAGATAGAGGATTTGCTAAATGGAAAAGTTATGGAATTAAAAGGGTGGGAGACCTTTATCAAAAGGGAACTTTTCTTTCTTTTCAGGATTTACAGCAGAAGTACGGATTACATGATAATTATTATTTTAGATATTTACAATTTAGAGATTATGTAAAATTACACATGCAAGAATATAAATTTAGAGGTCCAGAAACTCTTGATGTAAGCCTGAATCGACATTATAATTCAAATAAATTAATATCCTTTATTTATAATACTCTCTTAGATAATGACATTCCGTCATCAGAATCATATAGACGAGCATGGGAGGACGAACTGAACCAACCTATAATGCAAGATATATGGGATGAAAGTTTACAACATATACACCAATGTTCATTAAATACTAGACATTCCTTAATACAATTTAAAATAATACATAGATTACATTATTCGAAGACGAAATTAAATAGGATTTTTCCTAGTATCTCTCCTATTTGTGATAAATGTCAATTTCAAGAAGCTAATTTAACTCATATTTTCGTAACTTGCATAAAAATGCAAAATTTCTGGTTGGATATTTTAAAAATCGTTTCTAAAGTTATCGATAACCAATTGGATATGGATCCAAAATTAATTATATTAGGATTATCAGAACATACTACAAACTTTACAGCAAGTCAGGTACATTTTCTTGATTACAGTTTAATAACTGCGAAAAAATTAATACTTAAATTTTGGAAAAAACCAATAACCCCCACAATTAAAATGTGGACTACGGAAATGACAGAGACCCTGCATTTGGAAAAAATAAGATTTGCCTTAATTGTCTTTCTTCTTTATTTTTTATTTTCTCTCTTTAAAATTTTAAAAATTGAAGCTATGTAAGAACTTTGTAAAAAAATTGTCTTTTATTTCTATCTGTACATATGCTTTTCCAAAAAAAAATTTAAAAATCGAGTTTGCGTTTTCATTGCTCCTTTAGAAACGCCGCATAAAATCTCCGAGATGTCCACGCTTTGGACATCTGTCCACATATCTCCTATTCTATTCCCTATCTACGCATTTATGCCCGATGGCGCCCATGCACTGCGGATGAAGGTGCACTCTCCGTGTTGATCGCACATCAGATTACTGTAAAGTGCCGGAGAGGATGGAACAGGCTGTCAGAGTACTCACGGTTCATCAGGAGGAAGCATTAAACAATTTCATCACAGCTTACCAGGGATACCAAACGCAGCCAGGATCGGATAGGTAATTTCATTGACGTACAGAATTGGGGCCCGTTCCATCTGATTGTCCCAGTGAAGTTCGGGAACATAATGGAGCGATAGCGCAGTTCGGATGTTCTTTAATACTCCCACCAACTCCCCAGTGGGGACGGGAGAATGACGGAACCCCAATATTAGTCACACTCTCTTGAACAAACACGTTTCTTTCCGTGTGTTTGTGTGCGCGTGCGCGTGCGTGTGGGTATGTGTGTGTGAGTGTGTGAGAGAGTGAGCGAGTGTGCGTGTGTGTGCGTGTGTGAGTGCGTGTAGATTCGTGTATATGTATGATTGTGCGGTGTTGTGTGCGCGCGTGCGTGAGTATTTGTGAGTGTGTGGGCATATGTTTGTGTGTGCGTGTCTGTATATTCGTACATGTGTATGGTTGTGCGTTCATCAATTCCTGCATTGGCAAGTAATAGAAGTAAATTAGGCAATTCAGCACAAGGAGTCTATTCTGCCATTCAGTCACGACTCACCCATCTTTTTGTCACAACCTCATTATCCAGCTTTCTCCCCATAACGTTTCCACCCTTATTAATCAAACATCTGTCATTCTCCGCCTTCCAAATACCCGATGACTTGGCCTCCACAGCCGTCTGATGGAGTTATATTTTTAGGCCACCCAATTATATGCAGGCAGATCGTGAAAAGATGTAGAACAAAAGTGTAATTGTAATTAGTGATTTCCACTTTTCCGATTTTGACTGGAACTCACTTGAAGAGTGAGTTTCGGATAGAACTGAAATGGTTAGATGCCTCTGGGAAGTTTCTTGAAACAATGCGTGTAGTCAAACTCGGGATGGGGCAGCACTAAAACATATTGGGAATGCGTCCGATCAGTTGATCATATTTGAAATGTTTCCCATTTGGAGGACAATGATCATAATTCAGTAAGTTCTAGAGATATTATACGCTTCGTCAATAAAAGGAAGCGTATGCAAAGTAAAGAAACTTGTATCAGGTGAATATAATGAAGGGGGAAAGAAACGTAAACAAACGACTGCGGGAGCTAAAAGAGGCCATGAAAGGTTCTTGGCAATTGGTAGTAAGGGGAAGCCCACGGCATTTTATGGATATATTATAAACAAAAAAATGGGAGCATTCATTGTTCATAATATAGGGTTGTAGGCTTTTCTCTTTACTATTTATCACTGGAGCTCTTCTGTTTACAGGCCCTGATGTAAATGCTGTGTATTTCCATTGCTTTATATTTGCATCTGGTAAATTCAGACCCGTGAGTTCAGGCACAGTCTGTGAGGCGGGGGCAAGATATTTTACTGTAGGAGAGCACCAGGCTTCAATTCGGGCTCAGCGTTGAGGTAGCTGTCTCTGAAGGCTGGAAGCGAGCAATGAAGTGGACAGAGCTACACGCAGTCCACGCAGTCAGCTACACGCAGTAAGGGCAAATGTAGACACAAAGAACTGCAGACGCTGGAAATTTGAGCGAAACGCCAAATGTTTTATTAATACATCGGTTAGGATGAATCTGCGAAGGATGTGGGTAGGCGAAGTTTCTCGTCCCTTTTCTGTCAGGTTCAGCATATTATCCGCCAATCCACCCAGTTCCTATTGAAGAATAACCTCGCAGGTCGGTAAAGTGAAATATTTTGTGGATCTTGCTCTCCGATCCACCTGCCTTAAACTTCAATGATCCATGGATATGAACACGAAAACCGCTCTCAATGTCCACCACATGTTCGCTCCATCTTGTCTCGCTGCGGGTTTACTTCTGATTTCCCAACCTACCCATTATGATTACTGCAATTCGTAAAATCTTCACTTTCTCTCCAGATGTAACATCCTTGACCCCTGGTTGTCTTTCCCTTTGCACTACCTGTTGCATTTGTGTATGGTTTGGTTGTTCTCATGAATGGCACGACTTAACTGCAGAGCCCGCGAACGAAGTATCTGGTGACAATAATAAACGGACGCCGATACCACTCTCTCTCTGCTAGGACTGTGCTCTGTACTGCAACATGACTATTGTTGTCGAGTAATCTCCGCAATGACGGTCAATGCGCCAACAACAGGGAAACTGCCCCTCTGAGTGGAAGTGTCGAAGACTAGAGGACACAGCTTCAATGTGTGCGAGTGGTAAATGGAGGCGTGCGGAGACAGTTACACAGCGCACGTTGAGTCGCTGGAACGCTGTCAAACGTGGTGGGAAAGCACAAGATGATAATGACATTTAAAAGGCTTCTGGATAAGCACATGTATATGCAGGGAATGGAGTAGAATGGATTGTTTATAGACAAAATAGATTGGCTTATCTTGACATGGTTGACAGATATTTTGGGCCGAAAACCATGCTACTGTCGCGTAGTGCTCTATGTTCTATATTTAGCAGTTTTAAAACACTGAAACCGAACCACTAACAGTTCTTCTGACATTGCAGTCCATTTGCAATTGCCCACCCGCCGGTCATAAAAGCAATTGGCGTAGAAATGGCTACTCGGCCGTTCAAACCTATCCTGTCATTGAATTTGCTCATTCCTGATCTACACTGGCCATGTGTCTCATTATATACCAGTTCCCAATTGCTCTCAATGCCTTGATCGTTACCAAGCTTCACCTTAAATATCATTGACGGGCGATGCCCCCTCTTCCCGCACCTGTAACTGAACAGGATAAAGGGAGCACTGAGGACTACCCGTTTACGACACGATACGATACGAAGGAACTTTGTTCATCCCCGGAGGGAACTTGGTCTGCCAACAGGTATAATACACAACAAGGTATACGAAAAACTGGAAATGAAAATGTAATTAAAACTGAAAAATAAGAAAAAGGCAAGCGATTTTTGGCTGGCTGCCGTATGAACAGCGCCTTCATCGGAACGACCGAACAAATAAACAAACAAAGAAACAAACAAACTAACAAACAAACGCAGGCTTATCCCCTGGGAAGAGGTTTCTAAAACTAGAGTCCCGTCTCTTCCGGACGCCGGGTTCCGCTTTTTTCTCCCATCGTCCCTCACGGCGGTACCCCCAACGCCGGATCCTTCAATGTTCTTCACGGCGGTCCTCCCACGCCGAGTCCTCCATGTACAAACCTCCTACAGACAGCACCTGTAGTCAGGATTGAACACGGGACTCCTGCGCTGCAAGCGCTATAAGGCTGCAACTCTACCGCTGCACCACCAGTTGAACTGGCCTTTTCAGTGTATCTCATCTGATTGGTGGGAATCCTTTGAAAGACAGATAGTTAGAGTTCAGAACCAAGTTAGAATGAGGACACGATGGCAAAATTGTAAACCTTGAATGATAAGAAGTATTGTAAGCCTTCATCAAAACAGAAGCATTTGCACAGTTAGGAAACGGAAAGCAGCCGAATATAAAGGAAGCAGAAAAGAATTTAAACAAGAAGCCCAAGAACGTTTCCTGGCAAGTACCATAAAGGAGAAGTTCAAGGCATTTTATGCATATATTATCAGCAAGAGGCAGTTAATTGCTAAATTGAAAGGTTATAAAGTGAGTGGACGAGAGTTTAAATTAGATTTTCGAGGACAGTTCTTCTTTACACAGAGTGGCAGGTGCCTGGATGCGCGCCCTGGGGAGGTGGTAGACGTAGATACGATGGCAACATTTAGGAGGAATTTAGCGGCACATGAACAGATAGACAATGGAGGTACACACATCGTATGCACGCAATTGAGATCAGATTTGTTGGCATCATGATCGGCGCAGACATGCTGGGCGGTAGTTGTTCCTATCCTGTCCTGATCTTTAATTTAGATTGACGCCGCGTCAGCAATTCGAAAGGCTTCAGAGAAGCTTCTGTTCTGTGTCATGAATGTAAACCAGGCCTAAGATGTTCAGTCCTCTGTGGGAAAAACATGCACAGATTTGGAATTGCACGCCCATGGCCACGAATGGAAAACGAGGCTGGAAAAACTAATTACATTTTGCAAGGGGGAGGACGGAGATGGTGCTTCAAGGATGAAATGCCACTATGGTCGCTAATCCAGGTGAAATGGATCTGCGAAGATTAAATTGGCGTTTAATGGCCAATAAGCGCACCATTTCGAGTAGCCTTTTAAAGTATTTTGACGACCCCAGTGTGTTAACCTGGATCATATGTTGGTGGTACAGGCTATTCGAAGGTTTGATGAAATGGGAGTATGTCCCGCTGTTGAAGTCACAGATGTACCAAAGAGCACACGACGAGCAGTCAGGTCAACAACGGGTGACTGAATCAATGCAAGCAAATTCCAACACGTTATCTATCAGAATTAACGTCGAAACGATTCAATTGGTTAAAGTAAGAATATATCCGTTAGCTGCCCGCCAATGGTGAACTTGGCACCTACGCTCCCTCTTGAGAGAAAGGGGAGAGCATAGTCTTCGGGCATGATAACAAGGAGAGAAGTGTCTGAGAGCGTCGACGAGCGCGATAGGCTCGAGGGGGAAGGAGAGGGAGTGGGGTTAGGGGTTCTAAAGAGGACGTGAGTCCCTGGCGGCTCCCACTCTGATCGAATTGCCGATAGTTTTTTGAAAACCTTATTTAAGATGATTTGCTCAAGAAGTTGTTTGTAGATGGAATCTTTGATTCCAATCTGTGCATCCTGATGTCAGCCTGCATTGTGCTGAGGCGGGTTACTGAGAACTGACCTTTAGACTCCTGTAGTCAAAAAGATCCATGCTCGGGGGTCTCCAGTCTCGGTGCCTGAACAGCACACATCTCCAGGGCGAGGCGGACAATGGCAGGAAGGCGGTGAACATCTCCCAAGGCATTGCGCCTGGACAAGGTTCACACATTCGATGTCGTCCTCCTCTCCAAATGTTTCTGGGAATCGTCAGCATCGCTCCCTTGAAGACCGTAGCTGTGACGCGCCATCACTTCCTCTGACTTCGTATCAACTACTCAACCAGCGGCAGAAAATAAAAGCAACCAAAACTCAGCAGAACGTCATTCACTGAAAGTCACATTGGTAACCAGGTCGTGCTGGCGAGATATTTCAGCGACAGCGAGATGACAAGGGCTAACCTTGACGGAAATACATCGGTCTCCAAAAACCGGTTTCATGTTATGCTGCCTGCAGATATTGTGTTAAACATGTGGAGATGCAACTGAAATAAGCAAATGCACCGTAGACCATTAACTCACCCTGGCATCTCCCTGAGAGACGCTGCCACGCCGATTGATCTCCTTCACGCACTCCATGCATCCGTCCCACGTGTCCCAGCCTGTATATTCTCACCGCTGTAAAGGATCTGCCCGATATTTCAGAGGGTATAAATTAGCCAAAACTCTCCTACTGCACCCGTCGCTCCATTGAGATAATATTTGGTTTAGTCATTCCCATCCGTCAGTGTAAAACTGTGGAAGGGGCAGGGGATGAAATAAATGCCAATTTGCAGAGATTCGGGGTGGACAGGTGGGAATGGGAAGGAGAATAGTGGGTGGGTGCTACCTGAAATGGGAAAATATATCAATGATACCATAGGGTTGTCGGCTCTCCCCTTCACTGTTTCTCTCCGAAGCACCTTTGTTCACAGACTCTGATGTAGATGCTGTGCATTTCCATGGCTTTCCATTTACATCCGGCAAATTCAGACTCGCGGACCAACCGTCAGCCTGAAAGGAGGTGACAGAGCGTTGTGTTGAGCAGGAGAGCATCAGGCTCCAATTTCACCGGCGCTGAAACGTTTGTTCCTGCAGGCTGGAAGAGAACAACAACGTGCACAGAGCTATACGCAGCACGAAGAAGGACAATGGGAGGCACAATGAAACTTGTGCTTACTAGGCACAAGGCACTTGGAACGGATAAAAACATAAGAAAAAATAGGTGCAGGAGTAGGCCATTCGGCCCTTCGAGCCTGCACTGCCATTCAATGTGATTATGGGTGATCATCTAAAATCAGTACCCCGTTCCTGACCCCCCCCCCCATATACCTTGATTCCTTTAGCCCCAAGAGCCAAATCTAACTCTCCCTTGAAAACATCCAGGGCATTGGCCTCCACTGCCTTTTGTGGCCGAGAATTCCACGGATTCAGAACTGTCTGGGTGAAAACGTTTTATTGGCAGATTCTTGATTAGTAATAGTGTCTGGGGCTACGGAGCGAAGGCAAGAGAATGCGGTTGAGAAGGAAAGATAGCTCAACCATGACTGAATGGCGGAGGAGACTATGGACCGAATGGCGTAATTCTGTTCCTACAACTTATGAACATAAACTGCTGATGCTGCAATCTTGAGCAAAACATGAAACGTTTTATTAAATTAGACGGACAAGCAGCATCTGTGGAAGATATGGGTAAGCGCAGTTTCAGGGCCAAACTGGAGGTCTGAAGAAGGGACCTGGACCGAATCCTAGCCTATAATTGTCATGCACAGATACTGCCTGACCCACTCATTTACCCCAGCATTTTGTGTGGTGAACCAAGGCAGACGCGAGTATGGTGACCAGAGTGGAGGAAATGGTTAATTGCTTATTTCAGGGTGGGGGGTGGAATCTCGAGTGGATCGATATGTGGGTGATGGGCAGACGAATCCAATCTGTGTGTTTCTGTGTGTGTGTGTGTGTGTGTGTGTGTGGTGGGGGGGGGTAATTAAATTAATAACGATGGATTGTGGAACCTATGGATAACTTCTCGATGGGCTGCCCAATACATAGTTATTTATTCTGATCCGTAGATGCGATCAACTGCTGAAAATTTACCGAAAATTTATCATGTTTTATTTCCTTTTCGATTTCCAAGAAACTAGTGCATTTTCAGGTCAATATTTGTATGAAATATACATCGGTCACAAAATAAGAGACCTAAGGAAAAAAAATCTAACTACGTGATTTGGAACGTGATTGCAGCTTGGCCTGTGCGGTGATATGAAAGGGTGACTTGGAATTATCCAGTAACTACAACAACGCTAATTCATGGTCCGCAGCGCCATGTTCAATATTGCACATCCATTGAACAAGAAAATGACATGAGAAAATAACTGTGATGCGCGTCCAATCCTCTTCCGCAGGTAAAGAAAAATGAGAGAGTGTGGAATATATTTAGGATTCGCCAGTGTTAAAATTCATAACATTTATCGTGTCTGAGTGAAGCGAATCCCGGCTCAGGAAAATACTACAACATTGCATGTTGGGTCAAGTGACTGATCGGTAATACCAGTGGACGGCCTTCTGTACGATGTTACATTGAGTATTCCTGCACCAAGAAATGGGGAACGACTTCATTTGTCTGGAAATGTTTGTTAAAGTGTCCGTGACTAATGTAATTGCCCCGTCACTCCCAGTGGCCATTGGAGGATTGGAGCGGGTATTAATGAGGAGCGAAGCCGCGCTCTTTGATCCACTGTGTCCCGGGTTTGCTGCCGACACTGCGACTCTTCCAGAATGCGCCGGGCTCCTATTCTGTACGTGAAGGAGATCGCCTATCCGATTATGGTGGCGTTTGAAATCCCTGGTAAGCCCGATCATATTAGGTTTCGGTCTATTATCTTCACGTGTACAGAGGTTATATTTTGCATGCTATCCAATCAGATCACATAACAATGTGCACAAATACACTCAAGTCAAACGCGTACAATCGGTAGCGAAAAGAGCTTTAAGAAAGTACGGCGATTTTATCTGACAATGGTGGAACCTTCTCTGGGAAGTGCAATATCGGACACCGTGTCCCAGTCATGTTGTTCCATGTGTAGGAAGGAACTACAGATGCTGATTTAGACTGAAGATAGACACAGAATGCTGGAGAAACTCAGCGGGACAGGCAGCATCTCCGGTGCGAAGTAATGCGTGACGTTTCGGGTCGAGACCCTACTTCAGACTCTGAATCAGCTTCTGATTAGGGTCTCGACTCGAAACGTCGCCAATTCCTTCTCTCCAGAGATGCTGCCTGTTCCGCTGATTTACTCCAGCATTCTGTGACTATCTTCAGTGAATGCATATGAGTGAGATGAGACTTAAGTCTCATCAGACTAAAGAACTATTACGTTCACAAGTTAGCAGAGCATGAAGGAGTAAACTGAAGAAAGAAAAGTTGATTAGAACCCTTTTCCATTTTTGCGCCATCAGCTAGTTACTCCAGCATATTGTATCTATCTTATGTTGTTCAATGCGTTGCTGCTCGTCTCAAATCTGACTAGAGTTCCGGATATGGATAATATAGATAGATGGAATTGCAGGCACGAAATCAGGTCCTTCTGTGATAAGATGGCGGCCAGGAGAGTGTGAAAGGCACAGGTTGCGGTACTGCTGGCCGAGTGAAATTGAAGGAAGCTTAATGGAAACCAATCTGTTTGCAGGAAGCGTCAGGAGAAGGTGCTGATTCAGCACGTTCCATTTTCATTCTCTTCACATAAATCATTCCCATTAACGACCCGTCGCACCTTTCTCCGTTCCGACACGGCCGCCTTTGGGGTAATTCACTCTTTCTCAGTCTCCGGCCTGTGTACATCAACGTGGTGCCGCCGCCACTAATCTTACTGGCAGACCAGCTGAGTATTCCCACTAACTGTTTTAATATCTGGTGTCCGATCTCTGCAGGGTTTTACCTGATTTCCATTTGGAGCTGTCATTTGCGCGGGAGTTATTAATAAAACGAAATTATAATTTAATCGGCGAGAAGCAAACGACTGAAGATAGCGACACGATATATAATTTTAATGCTGGAAAAACCTAACTGGACAGGCACCATCAGTGTGCAATGGAGCATCATCCTTGTTTCAGCTCAGCGGCCATACTAATACAGCAAAACACTCGCGTTATCGGCAGGTTAACAGGTCGTTGTAAATTGTGCGTAGTACATTGGCCAGTGGCATAATCTGGCAAGGTAGAACAAAGGGATTGGAGACAATGTGAAGTGATCATGTGGAGGGATCATGTTGGATCTGTTTGACAGGCAGTTTGAGGGGCGAAGAGGAAGGCCTATTACGTGCAATACGTCTCTATTTTAATATTGAATTTCTCACTGTGCAGCGCATTCGCTATATCATTTCCTTCATGGACCGGTGACGGTGTTATTCAAAGCATCACGCGAATAAATATTTTGGTAAATTCCACAAAGGCGTCCTCCAATTACTATGGCCCAGAACATAGAATAGTACATCACAAATACAGGTCATTCAGCCCAGAATGTGCGCCAAGCATAATGCCAAGACCATCTCTTATCTACCTGCACATAACCAATACACCTCCATACCCAACATATCCATATGCTTATCTTTATAAATGCCATTACCATATCGGTGGCAACCACGATCCACGCAGTGATTTAGTTAAATTGCGCCTTACAGGATGGAAACTGGCCCTTCGATCCACCGAGTTCTTGCTAACCCTTTCGCGCCACTTTTATATTATCCTACTTTGACATTCCCTCCCCACACGTTGGAGACGATTTTCATGGACACCCCAAATAACCTACAAAATTTCACTTTTTTGAAGAGTGGGGAGAAATCTGAGCATGAGGAGGAAACCCATGTGTCACAGGGAGAACGTGCAAACTCCACTTAGCGAGCCCCTAGACCAGGATTGATTCCTTTCGCTGGTGCAGCGAGACAGCGGGTCCCCAGCTGCGCCACTGAGCTGAGCTCTCCAATGAGGTCTGATCGCAGCCTTTGACGTCTCTGTTACACGAGTCGGTTAACAACCTGGTAATTTTGCTCTTAATTTCGTATTCTGCAGCCAACGTGCTGACGGCTTTGATCTTGAACCGGGGAAAGTGCGGACTCTCCAGAGGAATCACACGTTACATGGTGGCGATGGCAATGTCCGACCTGCTCGTCATCTTCTTTCAAGTATTGCTCCAAGGAATCTACATTTACTACACCCCTGACTCCTACCTGAACCACAGCACGGTGTGCCCTTCGTACGTATACCTCCGCATCCTCACTCTGGACTACTCCGTCTGGTTGACCCTGTCCTTCACCTTTGACCGTTTTGTCAGCATTTGCTGCCCGAAGCTGAGACTCACCTATTGCACGGATAAGACCGCCGCCGTTGTCATTGTGTTCTTGTTGCCGTTGAGTTGTTTAAAATACATCCCGTTTTACTTCATGTACGAGCCGCGATTCATTGTGGACAGTGTGAACTGGGGGTGCCGGCCCAAACCCGCCTACTTCACTTCCATCTGGTGGGTGGCTTTTTCGTGGATGTGTAACATCTCTCTCTACTTACTCCCTTTCGTCTTAACGGTGCTTCTGAACGGGCTGACGGTCAGGAACATCATAGCGGCTAGCAGGGTCCGCCGGCGCTTGAAAAGTCTGGAAGGCAAAGACGCCGAGATGGAGAATCGGCGCAAATCCATCGTCTTACTCTTCACTGTGTCTGGCACCACCATATTACTGTGGACGACGGGAGCGGTGACTTTCATCTGTACTCGAATTACAATTAATTTTGTAGGCTCTGATCTCACAAGTCCATCGAACATCGCAAACGAGGTGGGGGTCTTGCTCATTCGGCTCAGCTCCTGCGTCAACACCTGTGTCTACGCAATGACGCAAAGCAGGTTCAGGCAGGAGTTTAAGAACGTGACTAGAAGTCTCGTTCGTTTTATTACTAAACCCACGAAACTGTCGCGGCATTGAGCCAAGTGCTGGAGTTGGAACACAACGCGGCTGTTCTCTCTATTGCCATCTGAAAAACACAGCGTCCCATGTCCCCAGTTGCGGCTAGAGCGGACTCGTTGAACGGGAGACCATAGATCTTACCCGAGAGAACGCGTTGGAACCCGACTCGAAAGGTCGTCTGTTTATTTCCCTCCAGTGATGCTGCCTGGCCCGCTGAATCCACCCATCACTTTTGCTCTGGATTTCAACATATGCATTCTTTAATCCTCTCTGTCGTTTGCTACCTTATTTCTATCACGTTCGGCATATTCTCTGTGATCCACCCAGCACCAATTAAAGAGTAACTTCGCGGGTCGGTAAAGAGAAATATTTTGTGGCCCTTCTTATCCCCGATCTACCTGTCCTAAGTGTCAAGTATCCGGGGACAGTGGAATGTTCTACAGCAGAGCGATCTATGAGTGCAGGTACATTAATACATTGAAAATGACGTAGCACACAGATAGGGTGGCTATCGTCCTTTCGGTTCATCCTCATTCATCAATCAGAATGTCAGAATAGGTTGAGAGGTTGCGTAACCGTTCTACAAGACATTGGTGAGGCTATATTTGGAGTATTGTGTTCAGTTCTGGTCATAATATAACAGCAAAAAATGTTATTAAGCTGGAAATGGTGCAGAGAAGGTTTACGAGGATGATGGCAAGACTCTGAGGAACAGGCTGATATTCATCTATATCACTGATAGGACGACCGCCGTGGCCACTGTGTCCTTGTGTGCGCTGAGATGCTTAAAGTACATCCGCTTTTAATTGAACTGGGGCGACCGGCCTAAAGCCGTGTACTTCACGTCCAGTTGGCTATGTAGCACATCTCTCTCCTTGCTCCCTTTCGGTCTCATCATACTCCTGAATGGGCTGACGGTCAGGAAAACAGTGCACAGTGGTGACCGGGTGATCGTGAAGGCCAAATTCCATTCCCTTACTGACAAAGAGCGAATACTTTTGGGATGCGCGCCCCCAAAAAACTGTTTTCAATCACTTCATTCTAAACTCCCCCCACCCCCCACACACACCCACCCCGCTAACGTATTTCAAACTGTTCTTTGTTTTTTTGCAGATGTACGGGGAAGGGTTTTTTTACACCTGGGTTACTTGTTTCCTGTGTTACGTTTTTGGTGCTTTGCGGAAGCGAACGCTAAGACCTCTGTCAGTACCCAACTATTTCCCCACAAATCCGCTAATTTTACTCGACCTGTATTGAAATAAAACCGTTGTATAAATACTTGTGCGCTGTATCGAAATAAAACCGTTGACACTCAATCGGTTTGGAATTAAAATTCAACGCAGTTTACCGCAAAAGATGAGCAAAACACAACGGGTCGGGGCCAGGCAGTGGGTCAGGCAGCTTCTGTGGATGGAATGGACAGGGGACGTTTCGTATCGGGCCACCAAAAGCTTAAACGAGTTTATAAATACTGAATTCTAACCCTTGTCAGCCCTTTCGAAATGTAATTGCGTGTTCATTTATCGGCCTGATTGTAAAGAACACAAGGACATTGATGGACTGCGGTTGATGAAGCCATGAAGTTACGCGCTTTCCTCTCGCTGACGAGACTTTGTGCTGCTCGCCGGGATGTGGGTAGAGTCCCGGCGCACCCGTATGGGGCAGATTGTATGCGTCTGTGGGGCATTGTCACCGTCTTTATTGGGCTGAGCGCTGCACAGTGTCAGGCATCATCTGTACAAGGAATGGATAGTCGACGTTTTAAGTCGCGACCCCTTTTTCAGTCACTTTAATTAGCTAACTCGAATAAAATCAGTCTGTCATGAAACAATTTATCGTTTAAATACTTAGTATTTAACTCATTTCACTGCCTAGTTCTTTAACGCATATGCTTGATGAAACACCCCGGACTGTTCCTTCGTTGTTAGTTTAATGTGTTTACAAGCTTGTGCTTTTCAGCTCAATCTATTACTGTCCATATGAAACAGTTTATCCGTCACCAAATGAGAGATCCAATGAAAAATTGCCAATGAAATCGCTGGGCGGAGGATTCGGGGTGGATTTTAGATAAGGTGATGATATCAAAACGGGATTTAACAATTAAGGCCGCACACCCATTATGTGAAATTAATTCCCCGTTTCCCTGGATTCAACATTAAGCATCGATGTGATGAATAGAAACAGCGATTTGAGAAGGCCATTGTGAAACGTCCTATTTCCTGTTCCGCGGATATAAATGTGATACAGGGCGGCTGAAATTTCGGAATTCCTTCTGTTAAAAATCTACCGACGTCCAACACATTGTCTGAAGAAGGGTCTCGACCCGAAACGTCACCCATTCCTTCTCTCTCGAGATGCTGCCTGACCTGCTGAGTTACTCCAGCATTTTGTGAATAAGTCGATTTGTACCAGCATCTGCAGTTATTTTCTTATCCAACACATTGTCCTCCAGTGAATGAAGCGAATCCCGCCACAAGAAATGTCCTTAACCTTACATCGTGGATCGAGGGAAGGATTAGTAAAAAATCCGTTCCCTCCTATAATCTTTGCATTGTGTATTCCTACGGCAATAAGTACGGATTACGTGGAAATGTTTGTTAAGATGTCCGTGACTAATGTCTTTGTTTTGTCACTCTGCGAACACACTAGAGGTTTGGACGCGGGTATTAATGAAGACCGAAACCGCGTACCTTGTTCAATTCTCTCTTCAGAGAGAGCTGCCGAGATCTCCTGGAATGGCGCGGGCTTCGGCTCTGTACATGAGGGAGATCGCCTATCCGATTCTGGCGGTGTTCGGAATCCCTGGTAAGTCCAATCATGCCATTCAATGTGCACTGTTACAGTGTGTCGAAACGCTATCGAGTGCTCTATATTATGAAATTAATTTAACGGCGTAAGTTTTGGGCGCGCACATTGTGGGCTGAAAGGTCTGTCGCTGTGCTTTATTGTTCTAAGTTATTTTCTTCACAGTTTCACCCCAATGAAACTGCCGCTCCCACCCCCCCCCCCCCCCTCCCCCTCGGCACCCACCCAAACAAATCTTTCTCCTCTGTTACACTTGACAGCACATTATGTGGGCACGCTTTGAATAGAAATTTCGCTGCAATTTGTTCTTCCTCCAGCGAACCTGCCGACGGCTGCGATCCTGTGCCGGGGAAAGTGCGGTCTCACCAGAGGAATGTCAAGTCAAGTCAAGTCAATTTTATTTGTATAGCACATTTAAAAACAACCCACGTTGACCAAAGTGCTGTACATTTGATTAGGTTCCAATAGAAAAAAAAATGAAAACATACAGTAGCACGCAAACAGTTCACAGCCCCTCCTCAATGAGCCTCAAACGCTAGGGAGTAGAAATATGTTTTGAGCCTGGACTTAAAGGAGTCGATGGAGGGGGCAGTTCTGATGGGGAGAGGGATGCTGTTCCACAGTCTAGGAGCTGCAACCGCAAAAGCGCGGTCACCCCTGAGTTTAAGCCTAGACCGCGGGATAGTGAATAGCCCCAAGTCGGCCGATCTGAGGGACCTGGAGTTAGAGAGGGGGGTTAGAAGATTTTTGATGTAGGGGGGGGGGGAGTGTCCATTTAGGGCTTTATACGTGAATAGGAGGAGCTTGAAGTTGATTCTGTACCGTACAGGGAGCCAGTGGAGAGAGGCCAGAATCGGGGTGATGTGGTCCCTTTTACGGGTACCCGTCAGGAGTCTCGCTGCGGCGTTTTGGACCAGTTGCAGGCGGGACAGGGAAGATTGGCTGATCCCAGCGTATAGGGAGTTGCAGTAGTCTAGGCGGGAGGAAATGAAAGCGTGAATGATTTTTTCTGTGTCGTCGAATTGGAGGAAAGGTTTGATTTTAGCTATGGTTCGAAGTTGGAAGAAGCTGGCTTTTACCACAGCGTTGACTTGCTTATCAAATTTTAATGCAGAGTCAAATATCATGCCGAGGTTTTTGACATGCGGTTTGACTAGGCAGGATAGGCTTCCAAGACTGCCTGTTATCAATTTGATGGAGTCGGGGGGGGGGCGAATAGGATCACCTCAGACTTGCTCTCATTTAATTGGAGGAAGTTCTGTGCCATCCAACATTTTCTGTCCTCAAGGCAGTGTGAGAGGCTGTTTAAATTTGACTGGTTGTTGGGTTTCAGGGGGAGGTAAAGCTGAGTGTCATCGGCATAGCAGTGGAAAGAAATGCCGTGCCTTTGAATGATTTGGCCAAGGGGGAGCATGTATAGAGAGAAGAGAATGGGGCCTAGGATGGAGCCTTGTGGAACATGGTGGCGATGGCAATGACCGACTTGATCGTGGTCATCTTTCACGTACTGCTCAAAGAAATCTACATTTACTACAACCCTAACTCCTTCCTCTCCCTCAGCACGGTGTGCCCTTCATACATACACCTGCGGACCGCCACCCTGGACTATTCCGTCTGGTTAACCGTGTCCTTCACCTTTTACCGTTTTGTCAGCATTTGCTGCCGTAAGCTGAGACGCATCTACTGCACGGATAGGACGGCCGCAGCGGTCATCGTGTTCATGTGCGCGCTGAGCTGTTTAAAGTACATCCCCTTTGAATTCTTGTACGAGCCACGATTCCACGTGGACAATGTGAACTGGGGGTGCCGGCCCAAAGTCGACTACTTCACCTCCATGTGGTGGGTGGCTTTCACCTGGATGTGTAGCGTCTCTCTCTCCTTACTCCCGTTGGGTCTCATCGTGCTCCTGAACGGGCTGACGGTCCGGTACATCATCGCGGCCAGTAGAGTCCGCCGGTGCCTGAAGTCACTGGAAGGCAAGGATAGTGAGGCGGAGAATCGGCGCAAGTCCATCGTTTTAATCTTCACCGTGTCCGGCACCTCCATATTACTCTGGACCACGGCTACGGTAACTTTGATCTGCACTCGGGTCTCAGTCAATCACGTGAGCGCGGAGCTCATCAACCCCTCGAACATCGCCAACGAAGTGGGAATCTTACTCGTCCGGGTTAGTTGTTGCGCGAACACCTGTCTCTACGCAATGACCCAAAGCAAGTTCAGGCAGGAGGTGAAGAACGGGATTAAGATTCTAAGTCGTTTCATTATTAAACCCATTAAACTGGCGAGGCAGTGAGCCCTGAGTTGGAGTTCGGACATGACGTCTCCCTTCTCGCTATTCTGTTGAACAAACCGCACCATTCTGCGATCGGGAACCGACCCGGAACGTTGCTTGTCCATTCCCTCCAGAGAAGTTGCCCGACCCGAAGCGTTTCTCCAGCACTTTGTGTTTTTCTCAAAATTTGACATCTGTAGTCACGACCCGAAGTATCGCTAATAGATTCCCTCCACAGTTCCTGCCTGTCCCGCGATGATTCTCTAGCACTTTGTGTATTTCTACAGACTTCCGCATCCTTAGATACCTGTATCACTATTCTTTGCTCCAGTTATGTGCCGAGAGGTCCCGGTGAAAAGGAGTATTAATGATGATACAACCGAATACACACAGTGTTTAATCCGCCTCCACCATCCGCGGAATGTTTTCTCCTTCCTATCAGATGAGACTTCGTCGAGTCCCCCGCCTCCCGTGCTATAGGAAGGAGGTCGCTAAGCTGGAAAGAGTGCCATGGTTTAAAAGGACACAGAGACCTGGACTTTAGGGAGCGATTGGGCGGACTAAAATTTTATTCCTTGGAATTTATTACTTCAATAGTGATAATTTGGATGTGAATTAAATAATGAGAGAAATTTGCAGGGTGAATGCATTGAGTCTTTTACCCAGCGAATGGGAATCATAAACAAGGGGGGCATTCATTTGTGATAGGGGGGCCAGAGGGGCAACATTTTCACACAGACGCCAATGGGGAGATGGAACGTGCAGCAAGTGGAGGTATTTGAGGAATGTACAATGAAAATTAAAAGACATTTGGACAGGTACATGGATGCAAACGTTTTGGAGGAATATAGGCCAAATGTGGGCACATGCGACTGGAGTAGTTGGGCGCCTTGTTGGCTTAAAAACAATTTAAAAACAAAGAATTCCAATCGTTATCAGCCCTTTAAAAATTTGCATTGCATGTTCAATTATCTGCCTGGTTGCAAGGACATTGATGGACTGCGGTTGATGAAACCATGACGTTACGCGCCTTCCTCTCGCTGAAGAGACTTTGTGCTGCTCGCCGGGATGTGGATAGAGTCCCGGCGCACCCGTATGGGGCAGATTGTATGCGTCTGTGGGGCATTGTCACCGTCTTTATTGGGCTGAGCACTGCACAGAGTCAGGCAGCATCTGTACAAGGAATGGATAGTCGACTTTTGAAGACAAGGACCCTTCTATAGACTCTTTATTTGGCTAGCTCGAATAAAGTTAAAATATAACGAAGCGGATTATCATTGAAATGCTTAATATTTAACGAATATAACTGTCTAGTTCTTTAAAGCACATGCTTGATGAAACTGTTCCGGACTGTCCCTTTGTTGTCAGAATTTGTAGCGTGGGAGGTCCATGCCTGGGATGGTGGTGACTGCTTTAGAAGTGTCAGCGCTGAACAAACGTATCCCTTCCACCTCACTGACATCTCAACTCGGATGTGATAATGAGGGCCGACTGATTTTCCTTTATAAACTTCGGTATGGCCTTTGACATAGCCTCACATGAGAGAATGATTTTACGAAGTTAGAGCCCACGGGAAATGTATAGCCTGAATTAGATGGGTGACAGGAGACGGGAGATGATGACAAAGGGTTATTATTGCGATTGTAACTCCATTCCGAGTGGGGGTTTTGTCAGGGGTCGCTTTGTCCTTTGCTAGTTCCAATAACAAACAGTATGTCAATGCAGGAGGTATGAAGAGTAATTTCGTAAATCACTCTATTTGGTGGAGCTGGTAGTGCTGTTGAACATGAGCAGGGTGTTTTCGCCAAAGCAATGATATATCTGAGTTCCTAAAATGGATTGAGCAATGGGACGTGAAATGTAAACCTGCAATACGTGAGATAGTGCTCTTTGGGAGGGTTAACAAGCCCTTGGCATAGATGCATAGCTAAAGGTAAGACGCTAGTATGTTCTAATAATAGTTACTCAAACCAGCCCACCACAGCAGTGGGGGTCTCCCGGTCACCACAACCTATATCTGCATCAGCTCCATTGGTTCGTGGCCTTGTAGAGACACGAAGCACTTGTAAATCTAACCCTCAATAGTTCAGTTTGGAGATACCACATTACAACAGGCTCTGCTGTCCAGCGAGTCAATGATGACTATTGAGCGCCCATTCTTACAGGATGTACGTTATCCCAATTTCCCATCCACTCCATATGCGCCAGGGACAATTTACAGAGGCCAATCAACCTGCACGTTTGGTAGATGTGCAACAAACCCGGAGTATCCGGTGGAGGCCCACGCTTTCACAGCGAGAACATCCAAAATCCACACATGCATCATCAGATATCAAGATCAAACTCACATCTCTGGCGCTGTGAGGCAGTGTGTTCTACCAACTGCTCCACTCCGCCACAACTGTGCCAAAGTTATGTTTCCGATCTTTAGCATTTTGTTTACACGGAACGACTGCTTTGGTCCCAGGAGGTTGGAGCGGCTGGAGCGGTTGGTGCAGCGTCCGGGCGGGAAGTTTAAAAACCGAGCGCGGGGCTTTGTTCACAGACGCCCAGGAGCGGTTGGAGCGGTTGGTGCAGCGTGTGGGCGGGGCCCAGGAGCGGTTGGTGCAGCGTGTGGGCGGGGCCCAGGAGCGGTTGGTGCAGCGTGTGGGCGGGGCCCAGGGAGCGGTTGGTGCAGCGTGTGGGCGGGGCCCAGGGGCGGTTGGTGCAGCGTGTGGGCGGGGCCCAGGAGCGGTTGGTGCAGCGTGTGGGCGGGGCCCAGGAGCGGTTGGTGCAGCGTGTGGGCGGGGCCCAGGAGCGGTTGGTACAGCGTGTGGGCGGGGCCCAGGGAGCGGTTGGAGCGGCGTGTGGGCGGGGCCCAGGGAGCGGTTGGAGCGGCGTTGGTTTAAAAACGTTCCATCTCACTTCAAAATAAGTGGTCTGGAGGAAGCCGCTGATTGGGTGAAACCCCAGGGTTGTATTTCTGCTTTTTGTTCGTACTTTGTAGTTAAGGGTTCGGTGAGTTCAGGGTTCAGTGAGTTAATGGTTCAGTGAGTTCAGGGTTCAGTGAGTTAAGGGTTCGGTGAGTTAAGGGTTCGGTGAGTTAAGGGTTCAGTGAGTTAAGGGTTCAGTGAGTTAAGGGTTCGGTGAGTTAGGGGTTCGGTGAGTTAAGGGTTCAGTGAGTTAAGGGTTCGGTGAGTTAAGGGTTCGGTGAGTTAAGGGTTCAGTGAGTTAAGGGTTCGGTGAGTTAAGGGTTCAGTGCGTTAAGGGTTCGGTGAGTTAAGGGTTCGGTGAGTTAAGGGTTCAGTGAGTTAAGGGTTCAGTGAGTTAAGGGTTCAGTGAGTTAAGGGTTCAGTGAGTTAAGGGTTCAGTGAGTTAAGGGTTCGGTGAGTTAAGGGTTCGGTGAGTTAAGGGTTCAGTGAGTTAAGGGTTCGGTGAGTTAAGGGTTCAGTGAGTTAAGGGTTCAGTGAGTTAAGGGTTCAGTGAGTTAAGGGTTCAGTGAGTTAAGGGTTCAGTGAGTTAAGGGTTCGGTGAGTTAAGGGTTCAGTGAGTTAAGGGTTCAGTGAGTTAAGGGTTCGGTGAGTTAGGGGTTCAGTGTGTTAAGGGTTCAGTGAGTTAAGGGTTCGGTGAGTTAAGGGTTCGGTGAGTTAAGGGTTCGGTGAGTTAAGGGTTCGGTGAGTTAGGGGTTCAGTGTGTTAAGGGTTCAGTGAGTTAAGGGTTCGGTGAGTTAAGGGTTCGGTGAGTTAAGGGTTCAGTGAGTTAAGGGTTCGGTGAGTTAAGGGTTCAGTGAGTTAAGGGTTCAGTGAGTTAAGGGTTCGGTGAGTTAAGGGTTCAGTGAGTTAAGGGTTCAGTGAGTTAAGGGTTCGGTGAGTTAAGGGTTCAGTGAGTTAAGGGTTCAGTGAGTTAGGGGTTCAGTGTGTTAAGGGTTCAGTGAGTTAAGGGTTCGGTGAGTTACGGGTTCGGTGAGTTAAGGGTTCGGTGAGTTAAGGGTTCGGTGAGTTAGGGGTTCAGTGTGTTAAGGGTTCAGTGAGTTAAGGGTTCGGTGAGTTAAGGGTTCGGTGAGTTAAGGGTTCAGTGAGTTAAGGGTTCGGTGAGTTAAGGGTTCAGTGAGTTAAGGGTTCAGTGAGTTAAGGGTTCAGTGAGTTAAGGGTTCAGTGAGTTAAGGGTTCAGTGAGTTAAGGGTTCGGTGAGTTAAGGGTTCAGTGAGTTAAGGGTTCAGTGAGTTAAGGGTTCGGTGAGTTAGGGGTTCAGTGTGTTAAGGGTTCAGTGAGTTAAGGGTTCGGTGAGTTAAGGGTTCGGTGAGTTAAGGGTTCGGTGAGTTAAGGGTTCGGTGAGTTAGGGGTTCAGTGTGTTAAGGGTTCAGTGAGTTAAGGGTTCGGTGAGTTAAGGGTTCGGTGAGTTAAGGGTTCAGTGAGTTAAGGGTTCGGTGAGTTAAGGGTTCAGTGAGTTAAGGGTTCAGTGAGTTAAGGGTTCGGTGAGTTAAGGGTTCAGTGAGTTAAGGGTTCAGTGAGTTAAGGGTTCGGTGAGTTAAGGGTTCGGTGAGTTAAGGGTTCAGTGAGTTAAGGGTTCGGTGAGTTAAGGGTTCGGTGAGTTAGGGGTTCGGTGAGTTAAGGGTTCGGTGGGTTAAGGGTTCGGTGGGTTAAGGGTTCAGTGAGTTAAGGGTTCAGTGAGTTAAGGGTTCAGTGAGTTAAGGGTTCAGTGAGTTAGGGGTTCGGTGAGTTAAGGGTTCAGTGAGTTAAGGGTTCGGTGAGTTAAGGGTTCGGTGAGTTAAGGGTTCAGTGAGTTAAGGGTTCGGTGAGTTAAGGGTTCAGTGCGTTAAGGGTTCGGTGAGTTAAGGGTTCGGTGAGTTAAGGGTTCAGTGAGTTAAGGGTTCGGTGAGTTAAGGGTTCGGTGAGTTAAGGGTTCAGTGAGTTAAGGGTTCAGTGAGTTAAGGGTTCGGTGAGTTAAGGGTTCGGTGAGTTAAGGGTTCAGTGAGTTAAGGGTTCGGTGAGTTAAGGGTTCGGTGAGTTAAGGGTTCAGTGAGTTAAGGGTTCGGTGAGTTAAGGGTTCAGTGAGTTAAGGGTTCAGTGAGTTAAGGGTTCAGTGAGTTAAGGGTTCAGTGAGTTAAGGGTTCGGTGAGTTAAGGGTTCGGTGAGTTAAGGGTTCGGTGAGTTAAGGGTTCGGTGAGTTAGGGGTTCAGTGTGTTAAGGGTTCAGTGAGTTAAGGGTTCGGTGAGTTAAGGGTTCGGTGAGTTAAGGGTTCGGTGAGTTAAGGGTTCGGTGAGTTAGGGGTTCAGTGTGTTAAGGGTTCAGTGAGTTAAGGGTTCGGTGAGTTAAGGGTTCGGTGAGTTAAGGGTTCAGTGAGTTAAGGGTTCGGTGAGTTAAGGGTTCAGTGAGTTAAGGGTTCAGTGAGTTAAGGGTTCGGTGAGTTAAGGGTTCAGTGAGTTAAGGGTTCAGTGAGTTAAGGGTTCGGTGAGTTAAGGGTTCAGTGAGTTAAGGGTTCAGTGAGTTAGGGGTTCAGTGTGTTAAGGGTTCAGTGAGTTAAGGGTTCGGTGAGTTAAGGGTTCGGTGAGTTAAGGGTTCGGTGAGTTAAGGGTTCGGTGAGTTAGGGGTTCAGTGTGTTAAGGGTTCAGTGAGTTAAGGGTTCGGTGAGTTAAGGGTTCGGTGAGTTAAGGGTTCAGTGAGTTAAGGGTTCGGTGAGTTAAGGGTTCAGTGAGTTAAGG
The DNA here is from genome assembly GCF_053455715.1 of Rhinoraja longicauda. Classification (NCBI taxonomy): domain Eukaryota; kingdom Metazoa; phylum Chordata; class Chondrichthyes; order Rajiformes; family Arhynchobatidae; genus Rhinoraja; species Rhinoraja longicauda. The sequence continues at coordinate 39,363,321 of NC_135971.1, read as the reverse complement.
GTTCAGTGAGTTAAGGGTTCAGTGAGTTAAGGGTTCAGTGAGTTAAGGGTTCAGTGAGTTAAGGGTTCGGTGAGTTAAGGGTTCAGTGAGTTAAGGGTTCAGTGAGTTAAGGGTTCGGTGAGTTAGGGGTTCAGTGTGTTAAGGGTTCAGTGAGTTAAGGGTTCGGTGAGTTAAGGGTTCGGTGAGTTAAGGGTTCGGTGAGTTAAGGGTTCGGTGAGTTAGGGGTTCAGTGTGTTAAGGGTTCAGTGAGTTAAGGGTTCGGTGAGTTAAGGGTTCGGTGAGTTAAGGGTTCAGTGAGTTAAGGGTTCGGTGAGTTAAGGGTTCGGTGAGTTAAGGGTTCGGTGAGTTAAGGGTTCGGTGAGTTAGGGGTTCAGTGTGTTAAGGGTTCAGTGAGTTAAGGGTTCGGTGAGTTAAGGGTTCGGTGAGTTAAGGGTTCAGTGATTTAAGGGTTCGGTGAGTTAAGGGTTCAGTGAGTTAAGGGTTCAGTGAGTTAAGGGTTCGGTGAGTTAAGGGTTCAGTGAGTTAAGGGTTCAGTGAGTTAAGGGTTCGGTGAGTTAAGGGTTCGGTGAGTTAAGGGTTCAGTGAGTTAAGGGTTCGGTGAGTTAAGGGTTCGGTGAGTTAGGGGTTCGGTGAGTTAAGGGTTCGGTGGGTTAAGGGTTCGGTGGGTTAAGGGTTCAGTGAGTTAAGGGTTCAGTGAGTTAAGGGTTCAGTGAGTTAAGGGTTCAGTGAGTTAGGGGTTCGGTGAGTTAAGGGTTCAGTGAGTTAAGGGTTCGGTGAGTTAAGGGTTCGGTGAGTTAAGGGTTCAGTGAGTTAAGGGTTCGGTGAGTTAAGGGTTCAGTGCGTTAAGGGTTCGGTGAGTTAAGGGTTCGGTGAGTTAAGGGTTCAGTGAGTTAAGGGTTCGGTGAGTTAAGGGTTCGGTGAGTTAAGGGTTCAGTGAGTTAAGGGTTCAGTGAGTTAAGGGTTCGGTGAGTTAAGGGTTCGGTGAGTTAAGGGTTCAGTGAGTTAAGGGTTCGGTGAGTTAAGGGTTCGGTGAGTTAAGGGTTCAGTGAGTTAAGGGTTCGGTGAGTTAAGGGTTCAGTGAGTTAAGGGTTCAGTGAGTTAAGGGTTCAGTGAGTTAAGGGTTCAGTGAGTTAAGGGTTCGGTGAGTTAAGGGTTCGGTGAGTTAAGGGTTCGGTGAGTTAAGGGTTCAGTGAGTTAAGGGTTCGGTGAGTTAAGGGTTCAGTGAGTTAAGGGTTCAGTGAGTTAAGGGTTCAGTGAGTTAAGGGTTCAGTGAGTTAAGGGTTCAGTGAGTTAAGGGTTCGGTGAGTTAAGGGTTCAGTGAGTTAAGGGTTCAGTGAGTTAAGGGTTCGGTGAGTTAGGGGTTCAGTGTGTTAAGGGTTCAGTGAGTTAAGGGTTCGGTGAGTTAAGGGTTCAGTGAGTTAAGGGTTCGGTGAGTTAAGGGTTCGGTGAGTTAGGGGTTCAGTGTGTTAAGGGTTCAGTGAGTTAAGGGTTCGGTGAGTTAAGGGTTCGGTGAGTTAAGGGTTCAGTGAGTTAAGGGTTCGGTGAGTTAAGGGTTCAGTGAGTTAAGGGTTCAGTGAGTTAAGGGTTCGGTGAGTTAAGGGTTCAGTGAGTTAAGGGTTCAGTGAGTTAAGGGTTCGGTGAGTTAAGGGTTCAGTGAGTTAAGGGTTCAGTGAGTTAGGGGTTCAGTGTGTTAAGGGTTCAGTGAGTTAAGGGTTCGGTGAGTTAAGGGTTCGGTGAGTTAAGGGTTCGGTGAGTTAAGGGTTCGGTGAGTTAGGGGTTCAGTGTGTTAAGGGTTCAGTGAGTTAAGGGTTCGGTGAGTTAAGGGTTCGGTGAGTTAAGGGTTCAGTGAGTTAAGGGTTCGGTGAGTTAAGGGTTCAGTGAGTTAAGGGTTCAGTGAGTTAAGGGTTCAGTGAGTTAAGGGTTCAGTGAGTTAAGGGTTCAGTGAGTTAAGGGTTCGGTGAGTTAAGGGTTCAGTGAGTTAAGGGTTCAGTGAGTTAAGGGTTCGGTGAGTTAGGGGTTCAGTGTGTTAAGGGTTCAGTGAGTTAAGGGTTCGGTGAGTTAAGGGTTCGGTGAGTTAAGGGTTCGGTGAGTTAAGGGTTCGGTGAGTTAGGGGTTCAGTGTGTTAAGGGTTCAGTGAGTTAAGGGTTCGGTGAGTTAAGGGTTCGGTGAGTTAAGGGTTCAGTGAGTTAAGGGTTCGGTGAGTTAAGGGTTCAGTGAGTTAAGGGTTCAGTGAGTTAAGGGTTCGGTGAGTTAAGGGTTCAGTGAGTTAAGGGTTCAGTGAGTTAAGGGTTCGGTGAGTTAAGGGTTCGGTGAGTTAAGGGTTCAGTGAGTTAAGGGTTCGGTGAGTTAAGGGTTCGGTGAGTTAGGGGTTCGGTGAGTTAAGGGTTCGGTGGGTTAAGGGTTCGGTGGGTTAAGGGTTCAGTGAGTTAAGGGTTCAGTGAGTTAAGGGTTCAGTGAGTTAAGGGTTCAGTGAGTTAGGGGTTCGGTGAGTTAAGGGTTCAGTGAGTTAAGGGTTCGGTGAGTTAAGGGTTCGGTGAGTTAAGGGTTCAGTGAGTTAAGGGTTCGGTGAGTTAAGGGTTCAGTGCGTTAAGGGTTCGGTGAGTTAAGGGTTCGGTGAGTTAAGGGTTCAGTGAGTTAAGGGTTCGGTGAGTTAAGGGTTCGGTGAGTTAAGGGTTCAGTGAGTTAAGGGTTCAGTGAGTTAAGGGTTCGGTGAGTTAAGGGTTCGGTGAGTTAAGGGTTCAGTGAGTTAAGGGTTCGGTGAGTTAAGGGTTCGGTGAGTTAAGGGTTCAGTGAGTTAAGGGTTCGGTGAGTTAAGGGTTCGGTGAGTTAAGGGTTCAGTGAGTTAAGGGTTCAGTGAGTTAAGGGTTCAGTGAGTTAAGGGTTCGGTGAGTTAAGGGTTCGGTGAGTTAAGGGTACAGTGCTTTTTAGTAAAGGTACAGTTTAAAGGATTAAGAGGGATTTGATTTAATTTGGGGGTAAGACATGTCAGGTGAGATCGGCCCCGTGGAATGCTCATCCTGCAACATGTGGGAGATCAGGGATATTGTCGGTGTCCCTGATGACTACGTGTGCAGGAAGTGTGTCCAGCTGCAGCTCCTGGCAGACCGCATTGAACGGTTGGAGCTGCGGTTGGATTCATACTGGAGCATCCACGATGCTGAGAAGGTCGTGAATAGCACGTACAGTGAGTTGGCCACACCGCAGGTAAAGGGTAAGCGGACAGAAAGGGAACGGGTGGCCACTAGCCAGCGTAGCAGTAGGCAGGTAGTGCAGGAGTCCCCTGCGGTCATCTCCCTCCTAAACAGATATGCCATTTTGGATACTGTTGGGGGAGATGGCTCATCAGGGGAAGGCAGCAGCAGCCAAGTTCATGGCACCGTGGGTGGCTCTGCGGCAAAAGAGGGGAGGAAAAAGAGTGGAAGGGCTATAGTAATAGGGGATTCAATTGTAAGGGGAATAGACAGGCGTTTCTGCAGCTGCAAACGGGACTCCAGGATGGTATGTTGCCTCCCTGGTGCAAGGGTCAGGGATGTCTCTGAGGGGCTGCAGAACATTCTGGAGGGGGAGGGTGAACAGCCAGTTGTCGTGGTGCACATTGGCACCAACGATATAGATAAAAAAACGGAATGAGGTCCTACAAGGGGAATTTAGGGAGCTAGGAGATAAACGTAAAAGTAGGACCTCAAAGGTAATAATCTCTGGATTACTACCAGTGCCACGTGCTAGTCAGAGAGAAATAGGAGGATATTTCAGATGAATACGTGCCTTGAAAAATGGTGCAAGGGGGAGGGATTCAAATTTCTAGGACATTGGAACCAGTTCTGGGAGAGGCGGGACCAGTACATACAGGACGGTCTGCACCTGAGCTGGAATGGAACCAATGTCCTTGGGGGAGTGTTTGCTAGTGCTGTCGGGGAGGATTTAAACTAATGTGGCAGGGGGGTGGGAGCATGAGCAGAGAGACAGAGGGGTGTAAAATGAGGGTAGAAGCAATAGTAAAAGTGGCAGGCAGACAAATCCAAGGCAAAAATCAAAAAGGGCCACTTTTCAACATAATTGTATAAGGGGTAAGAGTGTTGTAAAAACAATCCTGGATGCTTTGTGTCTCAATGCAAGGAGCATTCGGAATAAGGTGGATGATTTGAATGAGCAGATACTTATTAATCAATATGATATTGTTGGGATTACGGAGACATGGCTCCAGGGTGACCAAGGCTGGGAGCTGAACATCCAGGGATATTCAATATTCAGGAGGGATAGACAGAAAGGAAAAGGAGGTGGGGTAGCGTTGCTGGTTAGAGAGGAGATTAACACAATAGAATGGAAGGACATTAGCTTGGAGAATGTGGAATCGATATGGGTCGAGCTGCGAAACACTAAGGGGCAGAAAACGCTAGTGGGAGTTGTGTTCAGGCCACCTAACAGTAGTAGTAGAGTTGGGGATGGCATCAAACAGGAAATTAGAAATGCGTGCAACAAAGGTAAAACAGTTATAATGGGTGACTTCAACCTACATATAGATTGGGTGAATCAAATTGGCAGAGGTGCTGAGGAAGAGGATTTCTTGGAATGTATACGGGATAGTTTTCTAAGCCAACATGTAGAGGAACCAACGAGAGAGCAGGCTATTCTAGACTGGGTATTAAGTAATGAGGAAGGATTAGTTAGCAGTCTTGATGTGTGTGGCCCCTTGGGCAAGAGTAACCATAATATGGTTGAGTTCATTAGGATGGAGAGTGACTTAGTTAATTCAGAAACAACGGTTCTGAACTTAAGGAAAGGTAACTTTGAGGGCATGAGACGTGAATTGGCCAAGATAGACTGGCAATTGATTCTTAAAGGGTTGACGGTGGATATGCAATGGAAGGCATTTAAAGACCGCATGGATGAACTACAACAATTGTTCATCCCAGTTTGGCAAAAGAATAAATCAGGGAAGGTAGTGCATCCGTGGCTAACAAGAGAGATTAGGGATAGTATCAAAACAAAAGATGAAGCGTACAAATTAGCAATAAAAAGCAGCCTACCAGAGGTCTGGGAGAAATTCAGAGTCCAGCAGAGGAGGACAAAGGGCTTAATTAGGATAGGGAAAATAGATTATGAAAGAAAACTGGCAGGGAGCATAAAAACTGACTGCAAAAGCTTTTATAGATATGTGAAGAGAAAAGATTAGTTAAAACAAATGTAGGTCCCTTGCAGTCAGAAACAGGTGAATTGATCATGGGGAACAAGGACATGGCACACCAATTGAATAACTACTTTGGTTCTGTCTTCACTAAGGAAGACATAAATAATCTGCTGGAAATAGCAGGGGACCGGGGGTCAAATGAGATGGAACTGAGTGAAATCCAGGTTAGTCGGGAAGTGGTGTTAGGTAAATTGAATGGATTAAAGGCCGATAAATCACCAGGGCCAGATAGGCTGCATCCCAGAGTGCTTAAGGAGGTAGCCCCAGAAATAGTGGATGCATTAGTGATAATTTTTCAAAACTCTTTGGATTCTGGAGTAGTTCCTGAGGACTGGAGGGTAGCTAATGTAACCCCACTTTTCAAAAAGGGAGGGAGAGAGAAAACGGGGAATTACAGACCAGTTAGTCTAACATCGGTAGTGGGGAAAATGTTCGAGTCACTTATTAAAGATGGGATAGCAGCACATTTGTAAAGTGGTAAAATCATTGGACAAAGTCAGCATGGATTTATGAAAGGTAAATCATGTCTGACGAATCTTATAGAATTTTTCGAGGATGTAACTAGTAGAGTGGATAAGGGAGAAAGAGTGGATGTGTTATATCTGGACTTCCAGAAGGCTTTCGACAAGGTCCCACATAAGAGATTAGTATGCAAACTTAAAGCACACGGTATTGTGGGTTCAGTATTGATGTGGATAGAGAACTGGCTGGCAGACAGGAAGCAAAGAGTAGGAATAAACGGGTCCTTTTCAGAATGGCAGGCTGTGACTAGTGGGGTACCGCAAGGCTCAGTGCTGGGACCCCAGCTATTTACAATATATATTAATGATTTGGACGAGGGAATTGAATGCAACATCTCCAAGTTTGCGGATGACACGAAGCTGGGGGGCCGTGTTAGCTGTGAGGAGGATGCTAGGAGGCTGCAACGTGACTTGGATAGGTTAGGTGAGTGGGCTAAGGCATGGCAGATGCAGTATAATGTGGATAAATGTGAGGTTATCCACTGGCAAGAACAGGAGAGCAGACTATTATCTGAATGGTAGCCAATTAGGAGAAGGGGAGATGCAACGAGACATGGGTGTCGTGGTACACCAGTCATTGAAAGTAGATCACCATACTCCTGCCCTCACTCCTGTAGATGCAGAATGGTCAGTACACACAGAGGCCTCCTCCTTATGCACCAACACCCACACGTCAATAAGTTTCCGGCACGCCATTATGTTGAGCTTGTTTACCACGACCTCCGGGCGGGAAGGAATCTTCGCCTCGCAGTGACGACCCATTCTCCCGTCTCCAACATTCTTCGTGCGTTTGGTGTCCACCTACCGGCCTTTTACACGCTGTTGATGTTTGATTTAATCTCCAACTGCCGGCAAGCCATCAAGCGCCTTGAAGTATCTACTCCGCTCATTGGATTGCTAATGGAATTCCTCTGTTCGCCGCAGCTGCTCCCAAGATCAACTTTTCCACTCCAGTACTATAAGATGTCCTTACACTTTAGTAAACGCGGTTTCCCCCTGGTGTCCCCTATCTTTGCCCGTTCCTAACCCGATTATCCTCTGTGGCCCGTAGTTCTTCTCTCGCTATCACCCCCCTCCCTTCATAATCCCCCTCCCTTACCCCCTCCCCTACGGAACAAGAATAGAGTTCTCGTGGTTCTCACCTTTAACCCCACCAGCCTCCGCACCAACAACCGACATTTCCGTCCCATTCAACGTGATCCCACTGTCAGTGACATCTTTCTCTCTCAACCGCATTCCATCTTCCGCAAGTCCTTGGTTCACTCATCAGTTTCCACACAAATCATCTCCTCCCGTCTACGTTTCTCTGCAACTACAGGATATATAACACTTTCCATCTATCCCCTCCTTGAACTTCATCCAGAGACCCCAGTAGCCCTTCCAGGTGAGACAGATGCGCATGTTCACTTCCGTTAACCACAACTACTGCATCACGTGTTGCAGATGTGGCCTCTTGTACATCCGTGTCCTATTTTGTAAGCCAGCATCTGCAGTTCATTGTCTCTATTCTGAGAACGGACCTTCATTAGTTGACGTAGAATCAGTGTGACTTTGCTCTATATTTCAAACAATAATTCTGGGCTACATAGTTAAGGTACATTAATTTTGGGATAAATGCAGACACAGGAAATCTGAAAGCCCAATAAAACAAAAGGGAAACTCTGAGAGAGGATCTGATAAATGGTCTGAGACCGGACAGTTTAATCCCTTCTGCCGTTTGTGTCTGACGCATCAGCGTTTCTTTATTTTCTCCCTGTATTTATAAATAAAATCCAATTTCTTGAAATACTAATATTGCACCCTATTTTTCAGTAAGTCTAAAGAAGTGTAGATGTATAAAAATATATTTTAAATAGATATGTCTGAATGGTATGGGTCACGGAATGACATTGGAACATGTTGGTCTTTTTATAACTGGCGTGTAAGGATGGACAAGTAGTTGCTATTTCCAGAAATCTGCACAAAGACATAAACGATTGGGAACTTCGGGCAGGTCAGTGAGCAGCTTGTTTCCACATTCCATCCCTGGGATGGCGGGACTGTCATAATCCCTGGGATGGCGGGACTGTCATAATCCCTGGGATGGCGGGAATGTCATAATCCCTGGGATGGCGGGACTGTCATAATCCCTGGGATGGCGGGACTGTCATAATCCCTGGGATGGCGGGACTGTCATAATCCCTAGTATGGCGGGACTCTCATAATCATATGATGAAAAATTGAAAAAACTAGGCTTGTATTCCAGAACCAGGGACCAGTCTTAGAATAAAGGGGAGGCCATTTAAAACTCAAGTGAGAAGAAACTTTTTTCACCCAGAGTTGTGAATTTGTGGAATTCTCTGCCACAGAATGCAGTGGAGGCCAATTCACTGGATGAATTCAAAAGAGAGTTAGATAGAGCTCTAGGGGCTAGCGGAATCAAGGGATATGGGGAGAAGGTAGGCACGGGTTACTGATTGTGGATGATCAGCCATGATCACAATGAATAGTGGTGCTGGCTCGAAGGACCGAATGGCCTCCTCCTGCACCTATTTTCTATGTTTCTATCGTCTCTTTCGTTTGTGAAAAGGCGTCAGTAAGGTTGCGGTAAAGTTCACTTAGGAACCTTGCCTGCTTGTACTGGGAACAGCCTGGATATTGCTCCTACTTCTTTCTTCATGCGATTGCTAGATGAAGGGCTGGGATTGCAGCTTCTTAACGCGAGAGATTACAAAACATTGCAGATAATACAAAGGCATGTTCCATTGTCAAAGATCTGCATTTAATAGGTACGCATTTCCAACCATCCCAAGGGCCTAAACCACATTTCTAAATTCTGGATTGACGTCTTTTTAGAAACTGCTGAATGTATTTTTTTCGGACAGTCCCGGTGTTTCATGTACAAGAGTTGGAAATGGATGATATCTATTAACCTCAATATAGCTCTCTACGGACAGAATGTGCATTTGCATCGATGTGGTTACCATAAAGTTCAGGAATGGCCTCGACCACGTACCACTGTTGCAGTTCAAAATGCTGGATGCCGTGCGATCAGGACTGTGAAAATGAAGGATATTTGATATTGACATATCTATGAAAGCACATGCACTCTTTCAGGAACGCCATCCAGAACATCCAATAAGCTTCTCAGTATTTGCAAAGCTGCGCCCGTCAAATGTTCTTTTGCTTAAGGACACACCCGATGATCAATGCAAATGTTTGCAGCATGAGAATTTTATGCTCCAATTGGCAGGGCTTGGCATCATCTACAACAATGATTTGTGGAAAAGCCTGTTGTGTAATTCTGAGAATATGCATGACAAATGTTGGAGAGGTGATTGTGGTGAGTGTCGGGTAATGTGCATGAAAGAGGGATTCAATGAATCAGATAAAGCAAAGGATGTGAGTAGGATGACATGGGAAATACAAGAACATGGGAGGCTGAAAAAGATCATGAAAGTTGGCTGCTGTGGTGAACTACAAGAGTTGGTGTTATTGAGGATGCCAGAATTTCAAGAACATGTTGTAAAACGAATCAAAGCCATGTCATTTGAGGAAAAAAAGAATGAAAACAGTCATTCAAATGAACTTTTCCATGTCTTACTCCTGTATCAGCATGAGGTGCAGAGTGCTTTGTGGTCACGTGATTCAGTCAGTTTGTTCACCGCTGCCATCTTCCAGAATGGTAAGTGTGAGTCTCATTTGATTGTGTCAAACACAAATGACAAAGGAAAGGGTTCTGTGTACACATTCATGCGATATCTTGCTACCAAAGCTGGTTCCATCATATTTTTTACAGGTGGGCCATCTTCTGAATTCCAGAACAAGTTCATGGCAAAACGTCTCTTGATTGTGGCAAAAGAACACCACGCAACATATGAATGGTAATACTTTGCAACTTCTCATGGGAAGGGGGTAGTTGATGGCATAGGTGGGTGCTGCCACGTCACTTGTTTGGTATAATGTCATGAGCAAGAAAGCTGATGCCCCAGTTGTCCAGAGCTCAAAGGACTTTGCAAATCTGGCCACCACACTGATGCCCAATGTCATGGTTATACATATTTCAGAAGATGAGATTAAAAGGTGCCATTCAAAAAAGACAACCTTGGGAAAGTGTAATTCCTGTGCCAGGCAGGTATCATGTTATCCAGGTGTCTCCATCCGGCATTTTGAAGTTCTGGCATGCAAGTGGTGGAGCTGACCCCGACTTATCTAACTAGTACTGTGCCCCCAAACAGAGTATTGACTGGGTAGTTGGGGGATTGGGTGGTGGTTAGGTATGACCAAAATCTTTTCCAACTACCCTTAAAATTTCTCCAGTGAAATGAAACTGAAGTAAAACTAATGCACGTTTGGGTGTTTCAGGAAGTGGCCCCCATCTAAAGAACCAGCTAGACACAAAATGCTGGAGTAACTCAGCAGGTCAGGCAGAAGGTGTCTACCTTCGATTTAAACCAGCATCTGCAGTTTTTTCCCTACCCATCATGAAGAACCAGACATCTTGTTTTACACACAAGATCAAATTATGAAGAAGATATCAGGGCCTCTGGTGGCAGGATCCAGACGGCAGTTCAAATTTGATGGAATTTAAGAAATATCCATGCAAACTAATGCATTAATACCTTAGTGGTATACATGTAATATAAAGTTACAGTCTTGCATTTTGACTAAAGAATAGTGGAGTTCATGTCCTTGAGATTTGTACATGAAACTTTGCTGTCAAAGTAAAGTTTTGTGTTTCACCAAGAAAGTGGTTTGAGAAATATTTTTTGCAGAAGTTTAATGCATGTACTTGTATTTATGTTATTGTTCATCTCATACAATATGTAAACACTGGATTTGGAGACATTATTAATTATTATAAAAGCAGTTAACCTGCTTAATTAACCTGCCCACTCTACATGTATTTCACAAATGCATCATTTACAATGTTTGTTTAAAAATACATGTGTACATGTGTTTGCATATAAAACGAGCAACAACATATTTATGTATGCTGGGGTACATATAAGAGAAAATGGTGAATGTATAAAGACAGCATGGGAACTAAAACAAGTTAAATACATTTTCATGAACTCAATGCTGAGTGTTTTAAGCAGCTTATCCAAAGCAAACATTGTAAACTTCATGTCAAACTCGGTATGAAAGTCATACATTTTCTTTCTTGTTATGAATAAACTTTGAGACCATAACAACACCTTTATTCGTTTGTCTTTATTTCCAGGTTCAGAGACTCACTCTTTGCAATATCAGTTAAAATCATAAACAGCAATAACCAAAGATAGTTATGCCTGGTATCCACTACCCACATGCTGCCATATCTGTACACATTTCCTCCATGCGCGTCATGTCACACACGTGACCACCCAAAATGTCACACACGTGACCAGACGTCATCACATAAAGTAATACATTAAAAAATTCTTGTAAGACATTAATCTTATTCATTGCTATTTCTACCCGAAGAACTATAATGCTTGTCTGCTAAAGAGATGAACATTCTAGCTTTTTAAAATTCAGAGTTTGTAAGATGAAACTGAGTTATGAAAAAAATGCTTCCGTGTGAGTGCACACACGTGACCAGTCATATTAGACCTCTGACCCCAAACAAACATTGTCAGCATAACATATAAAAAGTTCACTTCATAAACTTCAACATATATGTCATATTATGTTTATTTGTACAATACTGGAGAGATTTTGAGGAACAAGATTATTATTCAGGTTTTTGCAAAATCTACCCATCATGTGAAACCTTAGATATAACAGAAATAAATTAGATAACTTCAAGAATTTTGATTCAAGGTGGCCTTAGTTTTGTGCAGTATTACAATGGATTTAGACAGTTTTGATTTGATAAGTTTTATGTGAGGTTTCCAGCAGAGTTTATGATCTATTATCACTCCCAAGAACCTATTTTCATATACTCTTTCAATTTCTACATCATTAATCATGAGTATTACCTCCAAATTCACTTTTCGATTTCCAAACACAATAAATCTTGTTTTACTTAGATTTAATGACAATGTATTAGTATCAAACCACATTTTTAGGGTTTCCAATTCCCCTCCAACTGTGTCCAAAAGTTGCTTCACGTTTTTCCCTGAACAAAATAAATTTATGTCATCCGCAAATATAACTAAATGTAACAATTTTGACACCTTACAAATATCATTTATATAGAGTATTAGGAGCTTTGGGCCCAGCACCGAGCCTTGCGGAACCCTAACGGTAACCTTCATAAGTTCTGAATCAAAATTATTTACTTGAATACTAATATCTGTTTTCAAGGTCACTTCTTAACCAGGAGTATGTTACTCCTCTATTACCATATCTTTCTAGCCTATTCATCAGTAAACCATGATCTATGGTATCTATAAATACTCCCACTGTATATTTAGTATCAATTGCAGTTGAAATATGCTCTACTAGTTCCATTGCACTAGTGAGGTAGACGTTTTAGCTCAAAATCCATACTGGTGATCACTTAGTATGTTATGTTTATTAATTAAGTTTTCAAGTCTTTGTACAAATAATTTTTCTAATATTTTTGAGAATTGGGGCAGCAGAGATATCGGCCTGCATTTGAAAATAAATGTTTGTCTCCATTCTTGTAGACAGGAATGACTTGCACTATATTCATTTTGTTGGGAAATATGCCTGTGAGGAAGGAATGATTACACATATGTGTCAACGGTTTTGCTATACATTTAATAATATTTTTGACTAGTGTCATATTAATGGAATTGTAATCAGTAGACTTTTTGTTTCTGTATTTATTAATAATATCAATGACTTCATTTTTGTGTACTCCACTGAGGAACACGGAGTGAGCATTTCTATCAGGGCTCTCATGTTCTAAGACCTTCCTTGCTACTTGGTTCAGTAATCTCATTTGCTAAGGTAGGCCCAACTTTTACAAAGTAGAATTTAAATTCATCAGCAACCTCTTTTATGTTATTTATAGTTATATTAGGATTTTTAACAAAGTAGCTAGGGTAATCTGCTTTCCCGATACGATGTTTTAATTATGCTGTTAATCACTTTCCAGCAAACTTAACTACCTATGCATTTAGTTTTAATTTCTATTGTGCGAGAATTTTTTTTGTCATAGTTTAGCCATTTAGCTCATACCTGTGGCCTTAGTTTAATAAATTTTGGAGTAATGCTTTTATAATATTTATTTAATTCAAAGGAATTTTAATTTTGTCACAGTGCTATATGTATTTTTTTTCTCTTAGCATAATGAATTAAGTTTTATTTTTCCAGAATAAACGTTAAAAAAGCCACAATAGCATAGCTGCAACCATTAGTCTCAAAACTTTAAGGACACCATCCCACCATCCTCATCTTTGTACTCCCTGTGCGTAGGGAAGTGGGTAGGACTGAAGATGTCATGATAAAAAAATCTTAGAATTTGTTGGAAAAAATATTGATACTTATTTCCAACTGAATACAACTCAAACTTCAGCATCAACTAGATGGGAGGCATTTAAAGCTTATATCCGAGAGTAAATGATCAGTTATACAAGTAGCAGCTCAAATAAACAGCACCTGAAATTGATAGTTAGAAAAAGATATTAAAGAACTTGAGATGGAAATTAATCTTCACGATACAAAAGAGACCAAACAGAAATTGTCAATTCTCAGAGCACAATGCAACGCATTGTCCACAAATAAAGCAGCATCCAGCCTAATGAAACTGAAACAGACATTTTATGATCAAGGAGAGAAGGCAGGGAAGCTATTGGCCTGGCGTATAAAATCATTGCAAAATGAAAGATCAATTTTGGAAATTGAATCTGAGGAAGGGACAATAATAAATCCACAAGAAATTAATAATATTTTTCAATCATACGACTCAAAACTCTATACATCAGAAGGTCCAGCCATCTCACAGACCCTCCACAACTTCCTAGACCAGTTAGAGATACCTGTTCTAGAAAAAGGAGCAAAGATGAGCTTCATTCCCCAGTTGTACTATCAGAACTGTCAAAGGCCATTGTCAGTATGAAAGGAGGAAAGGCACCAGGGGCAGGCAGTGTACCTATTGATATTTATAAAAAGTTTAAGGACAAGCTACTCATCCCATTATTAGACATGTTTGAAGAATCGGTTGGAAAGGGTGAGCTGCCACCATCACTACAGAATGCACTTATAACTTTAATATTAAAGCCAGGAAAGCGCTCCACAAAGTGTGAATGCTTTCACCCCATTTCTTTGATCAACTCTGATGTGAAAATAATAGCAGAAGTTCTTGCATGGAAGGTTGAGAAACACCTGCCATCTATTGTTGCTCTAGATCAAAATGGTTTTATTAAAGGAAGACAGGGATTCCATAATATACGTAGAGTGTTGAATATTATACATGCAAAGAAAAAGGCACCAGATGCGGCTGTGGTGGGACTTGATGCTGAAAAAGCCTTTTCAGGGTCACACATGAATACCGATTTGAAGTGCTTAATCGTTTTGGAATTGGCAGTTACTTCCTCAATTGGATCAAAATCATATTATGATTCAAGGGCTTCAGTAATGACCAATTATATGGTATCAGAACAGTTTTCGCTCTCCAGAGGCACATGGCAAGGGTGCCCCCTGTCACCTCTACTTTCTGTTCTGGCCATTGAGCCTTTAGCTAATGGAATTAGAAGCAACAGCGGGATAACTGGTATTAAAATGATTGATATTGAGAATAATACCGGAATGTACGCGGATTATATTGTACTTTTTTTAATGGATCTGAAACAACCTACACCCAATTTACTATATTTAATTGAAACATATGGAAGTTTTTCAGGTTATAAAGTTAACACATCTAAACCTACGATCCTATTTCTTAAAAGTTCTGAAAGACTAACCCCTCCGCTACATACGCCTTTCAGAAATGTTTTGGAAAGTTTTGACATATTTTGGAGTAAAAATCACTCCAACAATAAAACCCATTGTGCCCACTAACTATAATCCGGTGGTTGACTCAGTGGTTGAATCTATTAACAGATGGAAATCCTTACCATTATCCATGATTGGACGTATTAATGTTCCCAAAATGAACATCCTTCCTAAGTTCCTTTACCTCTTTCAGACCATCCCGCTGGCTCCCCTTTTAATTTTTTTACTAGAATGAAAAAGCTTTTTCGTAACTATATTTGGAACAGTGGACTTGCAAGGCTTCGCTTAACCCTGTTGTACTTACCGTACGACAGAAGCGGGTTAAAACTCCATAACCTCCAGGGATACTATTGGGCAGCCCAGCTGAGGGCAGCCTCTTTTTGGTTTGAGCCTGAGTCACCCCTACATTGGATAAGGATGGAGGAGGCCACAACTTCTAAAATTCCTTAAAATCTTTATCCATATTCAGCAAATATATCCACACTGAAAAAATACACTTTAAATCCCTTCGTAAAAAACACACTGATAGTGTGGCATGAAGTGTTATATTATCTGGGGGGAAATCCTCCTCTATCCCAATTTTCACCAATCTGTGGAAATAGAAACATTACGCCAGGCACTAATGACTTGGGTTTTAAGATATGGGCGGACAAGAGTATCAGTAAAATCTCAGATTTATATAATAACGATATTCTTTTAAGTTTCAATGATGTAAAACAAAAATTAGGACTTGACTCAAAACATTTTTTTAAGTATCTCCAGATCAGAAACGTCATAACAAAGACGCAAATCTCTCTAGGTCTGCCAACTCAAAATTCTTTAGAAAAGGCGGCTTTAACCATCATGAGGCAGGTGGCCAAATCTCACAGTTTTACCAAATTATTAAAGCTACAGCAAAGGAATCTTCAGAAGATAAAAGGCTTGCGTGGGGTTCAGATCTTGATGAAGAAATGACTGCAGAAGAATGGCAGGATATATGTTTACAGTCTCAATTCCAAACAATAAATACGCAGTTCAAATTACTCCACGACAAATGGGTAATGAGACTACATATTACTCCTGTTTTACTACATCGCATTAACCCCAATACACCTGATCTGTGCATCAAATGTGGTGTACATGAGGGTAGCTTGTTTCATTGGCTTTGGGAATGCCTCACCATCCAAGAGTACTGGAAGGAGATAATAACAACGTTATCTATTGCCACAAAAGAGAAGCTTCCACTATGTCCTAAACTTTGTATTTTCGGGTGTTTTCCAGCAAGCTTAACAATACAAATAAGAAGCTGGTTATATTTTGTCTGCTTGAAGCTAAACATAAAATTGTACTGTCATGGACATCAGTTTATAGACCAAACAAGCAAAGTTGGGTTGATGGATTACTGCAGTGTCTTTGGAGAAACTTACATATATAGTTACGGGGAAATACGACACTTATGAAAAGATTTGGGGCTCGTTTACAAAATTTCTGGAGGGGGAAGATTTTACAGAGGCCTTGTGTCTTTATTTTCTGCTGTCTATCTTTATTTTCATTCTGATTATTATTTAGTTAGGATATTAAAGGTGGGAGCAGTTTATATATACATATATATATTATATATATATTTTTTAAATGCTTAAATAAAAATTGTTTTTTTTTTTTTTATTGTTTTATTTTCTTCCCTCTCCACTATGATGAGGAATCGTTCGTTGTAAACATGTGCTACAGCAGAAACGTGCCTTACTTCCTTTATATTTAATTCACAAAATGCTGGAGTAACTCAGCAGGTGCCTAAATGTGACCTTGTTGTTGATGTGCCTGGTTATGTTATGTTGTGTTATGTTGTGGCGGCTCCCGAGGGTCGGGCTATACCACTCACGTCACGACCCCTCGTCACGGGAATGGGTCGATCCAAGGAGGCGGACTTCGGCCGGGAGTATAAAGGTCAGGGACCGCATTACTCTCTCTCTCCTTTTGTTCCTGCTAGCTACAGTAAACTCACTTTCTCTAGCACCTGACTACTTGTCAGTATTTCGGCCTACTTGGCACACTACATTGGTGACCCCGAACGGTCCATTATAGGAAAATGGACAAGACATGGCGCGCAGCTTTCGCCTCGCTGTCCGAGGGCACTACACCGGCTACACCGGCTACACGAGGCGATTTCCGTAGCCCTCCCTACCTTTTGGACCCACCGGCCCCACGTCTGGTTCCAGCAAGCTGAGGTGTATTTCCAGCTTAAGTCCATCCGGTCGGATGATACCCGGTTTTTCTACCTGGTTGGAGCCCTGGACCAGGACACGGTCCAGCGGGTAACCGAGTTCCTCGCCAACCTACCGACCCAAGGTAAATACGAAGCTCTAAAAGTTCTATTGCTGGAAACTTACCGGCTCCCGAGGATGGAGCGGGCCAAAAGGATCCTCCACATGCCTCCCCTGGGCGACCGGCGCCCATCCGCGCTGCTGGATGACATGCTCGCGTTGCTGGACGGTCACAAACCTTGCCTCCAACACCGCACCCGCCGATCCCCTCATCTCGACCGGTATTTGTACCCCCTTCTCTGCCCCCGTTTGTCCCTCCAGCTGTGCCCCTGCCAGACCCCCCGTCGGACGGGTACCGTACACGGTTCGGTCGACTAGTGCGACCACCGGTGTGTTTCGTGCCTCTGGTTCTGGGGGGGGGGGGGTCCTGTGGCGGCTCCCGAGGGTCGGGCCATACCTCTCACGACCCCTCGGCACGGGTATGGGTCGATCCAAGGAGGCGGACTTCGGCTGGGAGTATAAAGGTCAGGGACCGCATTACTCTCTCTATCCTTTTGTTCCTGCTAGCTACAGTAAACTCACTTTCTCCAGCACCTGACTACTTGTCATTATTTCGGCCTACTTGGCACACTACAATGTTATGTTAAGTGTTTTTGTATGCTATTTGGAAAAAACAAATAAAAATATATTTTTTTAAAATAGAGCGGGCACTGCAGAGAGTCAACCCACGCAAGGCTGCAGGCCCAGACGGAGTCCCAGGACGGGTACTTAAGGACTATGCTGAACAGCTTGCTGAGGTATTTACAATGATCTTCAATCTGACTATCTCTGGCAATGGTCCCAAAGTGCCTGAAATCAGCCACCATAATGCCCGTGCCGAAAAAAGCAAAAATTCAGCAATCTGAACGACTACCGTTCCATTGCCCTCACACCAATAGTAATGAAGTGCTTTGAAAGGTTGGTCCTCTCCCACATCAAAGCCATCATCCCTGCCTCACTGGACTCATATCAGTTTGCTTACAGACCTAATAGATCCACAGAGGACACCATCTTTCTGGCCCTTCATACCGTCCTGACTCACCTGGAGAGACAGGGCACATACGTGAGGATGCTATTTATAGACTATAGCTCTGCCTTCAATACTGTCATCCCCTCCAAGCTGGTTACGCGAGGAGGTGCGGTGCTGTGGAGCTCTGGTTCAATCACACGAACAAGTGAGTTTTAAACATCTTTGGAATTTGGAGGAGGCACAGCGGTACTCTAAACATCTCTGGGTATCGCTGCGACGTTGCAGAAATCTTTTGAAAAGGTTATGGGGCTGCGAGCGGTATTATCAACTGACTGCTCAGCTCCCACTACTGAGGCTGGCAACCTGCCAGGAAACTGGCGCACAAAAAGGGGGAGAAAACCCTGTCTGGACTGTTACACCTGCGTCCAGAACAACCCCCCCCCCGACTGCCTCGTCACTACTGATCGGGCCGGTCTGGCTTTCTTGTGGTGTGGGAGTTTTCTGCACCATCGACCTGAGACCTGGAGCTGAAGGGGCCTCCTCTCACTCAGAGATAGGCTTCAAGCAACAACAGACTGCAGGCGAATCCCTTTCGTTGCTTCGGGAACAGCGAAGACCAGCGGGGATTGCTTGCGAAAGTCAGCAGCTCGCCAGGGAACGCAGGAGCACCGAGATACCCGGGCGAAGAGGCCGCGAGGCAGCAGTTTTAGTGGGAGCCGCCATTATTGACCTTTGAGGCAACACCACTCGCCTCCCTCCCTCGAATTGTTCTACACTTGTTGGCGTGTATGGACTTGCCCCCGTGCCTTTTGGACTGTCTTTGTCTTTTTTGTATCAGTGTTTTGTTTCACTGTAGTGCCTGTCATCATGCAGGGTCAGCGTTCTGGGGGATCGGGGCCTTCGAGGAGTTATGCTAAGGCGGCTGCTTCAGCTGCTTCAGCTGCTCCTCTTGGGGCCCGGTTCCCCATGAGGAACCTACCTTTTGAACATGGGGTCAGGTGATACATGCCTCCCCAGATGAACCTGGAGGACTGCGCGGCTGCTGTGGCAGTGGCGGCCAAGCCGCAGGCATTGTGTACGTGGGTAAAATGTTTGGGAAGAGCCTGTTCTTTGTGGAGTCCGTTGAGGGGGTGAACGGGGCTGTAAGTAAAGGGGTCACAGTGGGTGGACTTTTCTTACAGGTCGAGCCCCTGGGGTCCACCGCACAGCGGGTGGTCCTGTCCAACATCCTGCCCTGCATCAAGAACGAGGCCCTCCTTCCCCACCTTCACACCCTGGGGAAGATCCTCACCGACAACACCCCAATACCCATGGGATTTCGCAGGAAGGACTTGCAGCACGTTCTCTCCCTCCGGCACCAGCTGCCGATGCTGCTGGACCAGGAGGAGGTGGTCGACGGGCGCTTCTGTGTCCAGCAGGATGGGCGAGACTTCACCATCTTCTGGACATCGGAGCGCCCGAGGTGCCACGCCTGCAAGGAAGTGGGGCATATTCGGATGAAATGCCCCCAATCCCGGGCAGAGGCCTCCGCCTCCGGTGCCACTAACCCTCCTCCCACTCCCCCACTCCCACTCCCCCTGTCGTTGAGACAGGGAACTCTGGGGATGGGGAGGGTCAAAAGAGGGGGGACAAGGTGGCGAAGAAGATGAAGCACATGGGGAACAAACCTCCCGGGGATAAGATATTGACACCCATCCCATCACCTCCCGTTAGGGAGTCTGCAAGCCCCATAATCCAGCCGGGGGCGGAGGGGATTGGGCGGGAGGAGGGGGAGTCGCAGACTAGGGTTGCTCAGGTGACCCCAGAGTCTGTGAGCTCCTCCCCTTCGAAAAAAAGGAGGAATCTCTCTCGTGGGGAGCGGGAGGGGGGTCATACGGGAATCCTCCAGTGGGGTGGGGAGTACTGTGGTGGAGCAAGACTCCCGCCCTCTGGTTATGGCCCCGGTATCATGCTCTGGAGGGGATTCTGGGGAGGGTGGTGATGAGGAGCACTCAGGTGATATGGAGCAGGGGGAGATTCCTGTTGGAGAGCCTGGAGAACCGGGGAGATGCCCCTGTCTAGGCGGAGGGCTGTAGTGGCCCTTCTGCGCAAGAAGGGTGATCTCCGGCTACTAAAAAACTGCCGCCCGGTCTCCCTCCTCTGGACCGACTACAAGGTCTTTGCTAAGGCAATGGCCAACCGTCTGGGCCCAGTGCTGACCCAAGTGATCCACCCTGACCAGTCTTACACGGTCCCGGGCCGTTCCATCCAGGACAATATCCATCTGGTCAGGGACCTGGCTCAGGATATCCATCTGGCCCACTGCCTTTCTCTCCCTTGACCAGGAGAAGGCTTTCGACAGGGTGGATCACGAGTATCTGCTGAGGACTCTGCGGGCATTTGGGTTCGGACCGCACTTTGTGGCCTGGATCCGACTTCTATACCCCACTGCGGAGTGCCTCGTCAAGGTCAACGGATCCTTTCCAGGTAACCGCTGTAGATTGTGCATGCTAGATCACCTTCACTATATATATATAGCATCACATTCACTATGCATGCTGCACATTCCACACACGATCCAGTTCGGATCTTCAATCCCACCTTGACTATGTACGCTGCCGGTCGCTGCCTTCCAGACTGGGTCTCTACCATGGTGGTTGCCTCTAAAAAAAACACGGAGGAGATACGGATTTGCATTAATCCCAGGGATTTGAACACCGCCATTAAACGGCCACACTATCCCATGCGCACGGTGGAAGATGTCGCAGCGCAACTGGGCCAGGCGACAGTTTTCTCCGTCCTCGACGCAAAAAGCTCCTTCTGGCAGATTCCGCTAGATGACAACTCCTCCAACCTGACCACTTTTTGTACACCGTTTGGACGTTTCAAATTTTTACGTATGCCCTTCGGCATAAACTCAGCTAGCGAGGTGTTTCAGCGCACCGTGGAACAGCTATTTGCCGGATACCCCTGCTCGATTGTGGTTGACGACATCCTCGTCGCCGGTCAGAATGTCGAGGACCACGACGCGAATCTGAAGAAAGTCCTCGACCGCGCCAAAGAGATCAATCTCAAGCTCAACCCACTTAAGTGTAAATTCCGGGTGAGTGAAGTCAACTACGTGGGCCACATATTCACGAGCGCCGGTCTCAAACCCGATCCATCTAAAACGATCGCGATCAACGAACTGCCAGCGCCCTCCGATGTGACCGGTCTGCAGCGCTTTCTCGGGATGGTCAACTACCTGGGAAAATTCATCCCGAACTTTAGTGAAATATCTGCCCCTTTACGCCTACTAACTCACAAAGACACTGTTTGGGGCTGGCATGAACAGCAACAGAGAGCGTTCGACACTCTGAAACAACAGATGTCTTGTGCCCCCACTCTCGCGTACTACGATGTCAAGCTGCCTGTCACGCTGTCCTGCGATGCCTCGCAGTATGGACTGGGTGCCGTCTGCCTTCAAAACAGCGGTGACGGCCACAGACCGGTTGCCTACGCCTCTCGTACAATGACAGACACCGAACAACGATATGCGCAAATCGAAAAAGAACTGCTAGCGGTCGTCTTCGCTTGCAGAAAATTCAATGATTTTATCTTCGGCAAGAAGGTCACGATCGAAACAGACCACCAGCCACTCATTAGCATTGTAAGCAAGCCAATACATGCCGCCCCTGCGCGGCTCCAGCGGATGATGCTGCAGCTTCAGAGGTACGACATCTCTCTAGTCTACAAGCGGGGCAAGGACATGCACCTGGCGGACACCCTTTCTCGAGCTCCGCGGGCAACCTGCGGCTCTCCTTCGTCAGGAGACGAGTTTGCCGTCATGATGGTCTCCTACGTCCCCTCGTCCTGCCTGGAGGACCTGGCAGCCCAGACTGCCGCCGACGACACCCTCCTAGCACTATCCTCTGTCATAAGACATGGGTGGCCGGTCAAGCAGAACAGACTGCCGGCTGCCTTACAGCCCTTCTTCTCTGTCCGTCATGAGCTCGTCCTGCAGGGTGGTATTGTCGTAAAGGGCCACAAACCTGTGATTCCTGCCTCCTTACATGGCAAGTACTTCGACAGCATCCATGGGGGACACCCAGGCACAGAAGCAACGATCTCGAGAGCTAAGAGCTTGTTCTTCTGGCCTGGAATGTCTGACTATATTCGTCAAAAAGTAGAGTCCTGTGCGGTGTGCAACAGCCTGGCGCTGCACCAGCAGAAACAGCCGCTCCTTCCACACCCGGTTCCTGACCTCCCGTGGTCCATCGTGGCAACTGACATTTTTGAGTGGAATGGGAAGCGGTACTTAGTCATAGTCGACTCGTACTCCGGGTGGTTCGAGATCGATCTGCTCCCGAGCCTCACCTCCGCAGCAGTGATCCAGAAGCTTGCACGCCATTTCTCCGTCCACGGGGCTCCTCATCGCCTACTCTTCGACAACGGCAGCCAATTCTCCAGCCTCCAATTCAAAGAATTTGCTGCACGCTGGGACTTTTGCCACATCACTAGTAGCCCCGAGTACCCTCAGTCTAATGGGCTAGCGGAGCGTGCCGTCCGGAGTGCCAAGCAGGTAATGGAACGTTCCCGCAGAGCGTGATCAGACGTTTTCCTCGACTTACTAAACCTGCGGAACATCTCCCGCGATCCGATCCTTGGTTCACCCGCGCAACGCCTAATGTCCAGGCAGACGAGAACCACTTTACCCATTGCTAAACATACACTGGAGCCACAAGTTCGCTTTCCATCTGATGTTCAGTCCCAGCTGCAACGGAAACGTGACATCGAAAAACGCTGGTACGACAAGACGAGCAGGCCTCTGCCACCACTGGCTAACGGTCAGGTGGTCCGCCTACGAACCGAAAAGGGTCACGACCGCCTGGGGGTGATATCTCGGCCAGCGCCCGAGCCTCGTTCATATTTAGTCGAAGCCGATGGCGGAATTTACAGACCCAACCAACAGCACATCCTGCCAGTGTGCGAACCGGCACCACATCTGTTCCTCCCCGACCACTCAAGTTTAACCCACCCGTACCCCTCTGGGGACACCGGCCTGTCTATGCCTCCGCTGCCCGGTCTGTCAGCCCTTCCGGCCTCGCCTGTGGCCTCGCCACCTCACCTCCCGCCATTGTCTCCCATCCCATCGCCAGCAATGTCACCGCACTCTCTGGGGCCGGTTCCATCGGTCTCGTCTCCAGCGGGACTGTACCGTACACGTGCAGGTCGTGCCTGCCGGCCCACCGTGAAGTACCAGGCCTAACACTTGAACTTTGAGTGACATTCAATGGGCTACGTTTGGACTGCCTTTGTCAATATCAGTTTACCTGTACTTATGCCCTTCGCACATGAGCGGTGATATATATTATAAGAGCCACGGCGACTACTGTATCTTTATTTTATTATGTATTCTTTCCTTGAGAGGAAGGATGTAGATTGTGCATGCTAGTTCACCTTCACTATATATATATATAGCATCACATTCACTATGCATGCTGCACATTCCACACACGATCCAGTTCGGATCTTCACTCCCACCTTGACTATGTACGCTGCCGGTCGCTGCCTTCCAGGCAGACTGCGACCAGACTGTGAAGACGATAGCACTTATTGTTACCTCCGCTTAAGTACAAATAAAACTATGAGTTGCAACACTTGTGTATTGGCATGAATACACAACAACCTCAACACGTTTTTTTGCGACTGCTAATGATATTTTGAGTTACCTGGAAAGAACAAAATGAAATAACATTTGAAAGATGGCATGCAGAAATGCGGAGTTGTATCCCATTAGAAAAAGCAACGTACAATCTGAGAAATAGATACGACTTCTTTTTGAAGGTGTGGAACCCATTCATGGCAAAGCTAGGATTAAGAATAGGAAGTATTTAAATTCAGGATTGCTTTGTTACCTAACAAGAATTTTAAAAGAAATTACTCGGAAGTGACTCCCTCGGGACTCCAGGTTTCTTTCTTTCTTTCTTTCTTCTGCTTTTTCTTTTTCTTTGTTTTTAACTGGGGGGTGGGGGGAGGGGAGAAAATACAGAACAATACGTGTATAATCGAAGTTATAGGTTAGTGACTATTGTTTACTATGAAATGTATAATGTATAATGTATGAGTTCTGTTAAAACTTAAATAATTTTTTTTTTTTTTAAAAGATCAACGGATCCTTGACGGCCCCCATTCCCTTCCACAGAGGAGTACGTCAGGGCTGCCCCATGTCAGGCCAACTGTACGCCATCTGCGTGGAGCCATTCCTTAGTCTGCTCCGGAGGAGGTTGACGGGCTTGGTTCCACGCGAGCCGGATATGGAGGTGGTCCTCTCGATCAATACCGATGACGTGCTCCTCATGGTCACCGACCCCGCCGATCTGCAGAGGATGCGCGAGTGCCAACGAGTCTTCTCGGCCGCCTCCTCTGCCAGGATCAATTGGGGGAAATGTTCTGGACTCTTGGTGGGTCCATGGCAGGTGGACTCCCTCCCGGAGGAGATGCGGTTTTTCGTGTGGAGCACCGCGTGCCTCATTTACTTGGGAGTCTACCTGAGTCCCATCGCGGAGACCTGGCTGGCGAACTGGCAGGAGCTGGAGTTGAAAGTCGTCGCCCGGCTGGGGCGCTGGTCGGATCTCCTCAGTGCTTTCCTACCGGGACAGGGTGTTGGTCATTAACAAACGTGTGACCTCCCTGCTCTGGTACAGATTGACCACATTGGTCCCATCAACCACCTTTGCTGGGATCATCCAGAAGAAGTTGGTGGACTTCCTCTGGGGCAACGGAAGGCACTGGGTCTCTGCAGCGTCCTGAGTCTACTAACAGTGGAGGGTGGTCAGTCACTGGTGTGCATTCGCACCCAGTTGGCAGCTCTCCGGCCGGTCCATTCAGGATAACATCCACCTCGTTAGGGACCTGATGCATCTATCTCAGGGCACTGGTCAGTCAGCTGCCTTTCTGTCTCTTGATCAGGAGAAGGCTTTTGACAGGGTAGATCATGACTACCTCTTCGGGACGCTGCAAGCGTTCGGATTTGGACCGCATTTTGTAGCCAGGGTCCGGCTCTTGTACGCTGAAGTGGAGTGCCTTGTGAAGGTTAATGGTGTATTGTTGGCTTCCATTCATTTTGGGAGGGGGGTTCGTCAGGGGTGCCCCATGTCTGGGCAGTTGTACTCGGTCTGTGTAGAGCCGTTCCGGTGTCTTCTTCGGAGGCGGTTGACAGGCCTGGCTCTACCAGGTCCGGGAGTGGAGGTGGTTATTTCGGCTTATGCCGATGATGTACTCCTTACGTTCACTGACCCTGGTGACCTGAGGAGGATGCATGACTGCCAGAAGATTTTCTCAGCTGCATCATCTGCCAGGATTAACTGGAGTAAATGTTCTGGACTATTAGTGGGTCAGTGGCAGGTAGACTCCCTGACGGAGGAGATGGCATTGTATGCGTGGAGCACCACGCACTGCCTCTATCTGGGGGTGTACCTGAGTCCCACTGTGGATGCTTGGCCGGCGAACTGGCAGGAGCTGGAGATGAAAATTGTCGCCTGGCTGGGGCGCTGGTCAGGCTTGCTTGGAGTTCTTTCTTTTCAGGGGAGGGTGCTGGTCATAAACCAGCTGGTGGCCTCCATGCTGTGGTACTGGCTGGCTAGTCTTGTCCCGCCCTCTATCTTTGCAACTGCTTTACAGAAGAAGCTGGTGGATCTCTTCTGGGGAAATAGGAAGCATTGGGTTTCCGCAGCGGTCCTGAGTCTCCCGTTAGAGGAGGGCTGCCAGTCCTTGGTATGCGTGCGTACCCAGGGGACGGCTCTCCGTCTCAGGACTCTGCGGAGGTATATGTATACGGAGAACCCCCCCCAGGTGGCACGCTCTGGCCACGTATTTTTTCCGTTGGGGTCGTTGCCTACGGGGGGTTTCGCGGCTGCCGGTGGCGGGCAACAGTCGACCCGCCTTACGGGGTCTGCCTAGTTTCTATCGTGATGTGCTTATAGTGAGGAATTTGGTTGTTTTCAGCCAACGTGTTGCTCCACAAGGGGAGGGGGGTGTTACGGCTGCGGGAGTGGCCGGTCCTCACCCTGTCATGGCGGGAGTAGAGGAGAGGCGTGCGCCTAGAGTGGTTCTGACTGAGCTTACCCCCGCTCCGTCAGATTTGGTCATCGGGCCTAGGCTCCGGGATTTTTCTCGGGCGCCGGCTCCACACAACTTGAGCCGCCTTTCCGAGATGCCCAGCGTGCCGTTTCGTGATGCGAAGAGACGCATACTGTACAGAATGCTCCTGCACATTCTACACCTCCTTGTCATCTTGGCGGTCTGTGTTACCACCTGAAGGCGGGGGCGGACCTCAGTGGGGGTCTCTCTACAAGGGAGTTAGAGAGAGATAGAGAGAGATAGAGAGAGATAGAGAGATTGTGTTTCTCTCTGCTCCGGCGACTGAGAAGTTTTGAAGCAACTTTTCAAGGTTCTTGTCGAAGGAGGAGGAACAGTTGCAGTGAGATTTCATAGTTTGACCGAATGTCGGACTGCGGAAACTTTCCTTTGTTTAAGGATTTCTCCATTTAGTCTGGAATTCCTGAGTTCTTCTGCACCGCGGTGGGAGCAACTGTGGCTGGCGGATTGCCAAGAGTGCCTGGAGATCGTGGGTAGGAATGATTTCGGTGTCTTTGATATTTATAGCACCGACTCTCTGCCCCAATACCGTTTTGCACAGTGCAGTTTCCTGGGCTTAATGTGAAGAGGGTACCTTTTGCTTCTGTCAGGGCTTTGAAGAGCCTTCCAAAAGCTGCTCTGGACTGTGGAGGTGAGCTTGGGGACTTTCCTTTCTTCGGCTGGAGGAAACTGCTTCTGCTGCTTATTCAGACTGTGACTGTCTCTGAGGATCGCTTTTGAGCTGAGGTGCTGCTGTCCCTGGAGCTGGGGTGTGCCACTGTCAAGATGGCGGGGGCTCGGCCTAAGGTTCAGAGCTACGCAGTGGCGGCTTCGACGGCGGCTTCGAGGCCACTCGTGGATGAGCCTCATGTTGACTTGGACTGGGATATTTACGGGATCTCGGTTCAAACCGGGTTCGTGTGGAGCAGGGCTGCAATTGCAAAGGGCTTGCACGATCTGTTCAAGAGGGATGTCATTGCCTCTTCCGAGAGTGCATGAGGGAAGGTTCAGTTGATACTAAAGTCCCGGGAGGATGTGGCCCAAGTGTTGGAGAAGGGGCTCACGGTGGAGGGGGTCCATCTACAGGTGGAACCGTGGGTGTCCAATGTGAAATCGGTTCTCCTGCGGAATTGTCCCACGTTTCTCCGGGATGCAAAACTCCTTCCACACTTGGTGAAGATTGGGGAGGTGCGGTCTAAGCTTACTAGGCTTATGCACCCCGGGAATGACCCATATGAGAAAGGGGTCCTGAGCTTCAAGAGGCGTGTGTTTATGAAGGTGGAAGTGGGGTTGGGTGCCGAGGGGAGCTTCGCTGTGGAGCATAAGGGTCTCTCCAATCGCGTGTATTGGAGCTGGGGAGAGGCACAGTGTCATGCGTGCAAGGAGTTTGGACATCTCCGTAGAGAGTGTCCCAGGAGCCGGGCCGCTGTGAGAAATTCTAACGCAGGGGCCCAGGAATGCAGTGCTGGCCCTTCCGGGGCGGCCCGCCATGCCTCGGTGGCCCGGGGTGGAACTGCTGACTCGGCTGGGGCTGCTAGCTCCGCCTCGGTGACCCGGGACGGCACTGCCAACCCATCAGAGGCTGCAAGTACTGCCTTGGTGACCCGGAGCAGTGAGGGCACCCGCCCCCTATGCCCTGAACCTGTGGAGGTGGTAGATGGCGAGGCGCAGGGGAAGGGTGAAGGGGGGGAGGGAGGTTGGGAGACGCAGAAGCGTAAGAAAAGTGATAAGGATAAGAAGAAGAATAAGCCCCTCCAAGGGAGTCAATCAAAAGCAGATGGGCTCTTGCCCAGTGGGCCCAGTGAGGTCCAGGACGCACCTGGTGTGGCTCAGCAAGGAGCTGAGGTGAACCGGAAGGGGGCAGGAGGGGGCAAACATGGGGGTAGAAAGGGGGCAGCGGGTGGTGTGGAGGCGGAGGACCCTTCCTTTATGGAGGTCACCGTAACTCCGCAGGTCAGCGGGACAAAAAGAAGGCGTGCGCTTGGCGAGGAAGAGCAGGAGCGTGGGACCAAATTAAGGGGGACGGATATTTCGAGACCTTCCACCCCTGACGAGGGCGGTGACCACGGACTGGTGACTTGTGGGCCGGAGGATGAGCCTCTGGTTCAGGGACCTTCCGCAGGTGCTACCAGATCAGTTACTGGGATCGGCTCCCCTGAAACTGTGTCCTCTGGGTTGGTGGCGGTCCCCTCGTCTCAGGGGCCTTCCGAGGGAGTCATCTCATCGGGTAGTGGGGTTGGTGCCCCTGGGAGTGTGTCCTCTGGGTCGGAGGAGGTCCCCTCGTTTCAGAGGCCTTCTGAGGGTGTTGGCACGCCAGTTGATGGGATTGGCTCCCCTGGAAATGTGTCCCCTGGGATGGGGGATGAGCAGAGTCAGCCTGAGGGGGGAGGAGCGGGAGATCAAATGTTCCACTCTGTGCTCCTTATTAGAACCAGTGGAGGTGATGAGGGGTGTGATGCCTCACCGGTTGAGGTAGTAGGGGAGACTCCAAAAACACCAGCTCTTTCAGTGGGTGTTGGTGAGGTGGTGGAGGGTGGAGATTCTCTGGGTGCTGCCAGTGGTGCGGAATCTCTGGGTGGTGTGGGGGGCAGGGCGGTTATGGGTCGTGACCCTCCTTTGGATGTTGTGGGTGCCTGCGTACCCGGGACCCTGGGAGTGCCTCTTGTTTTTTCTTCCCCAGGCCCAGACGTGGGGGGTGATGGGAGAGTGCAGGAGCCTGGCCTTTCACCGGACAGCTTGTTGCTGTCAGATGTATCGGGACCCTCCCTCGGCATTGATCCTGGGGGTGGTGTCATGCCGGAGGAGGGGGAGAGTGATTGCAGGCCTGTACAGTGGGATGAGTGAGCTTTGAGCAAGCTGTAGTCCCTCAAACTCTGACATTGGCCTTGAGCGTTGTGCAGAGGAGGCTGCTGCTCCAGGTGCGAGTGGGTTGGCGGAGCACCCAGACTCCAGGGCTGTGTCTAGAGCAGTCGTTATCTGTGAGATTTGGAACATTCTAAAAACAAACAGGTGTGCCAGGACTAAAACTGATGTGGCGCGGAGGCGATGGGCAGATCTGTCGGGATTTATTAAGACTCTTGATATTATCCTTGGCAACAAGGATAGTGATCTTCCTGTGCCTGAGAAGCGCCAGTTTGGGGAATTCTTGAAGTTCCTCAGGGTGAAAGTTTCTGAGTCCACGAGGAATGTGAGGAAACATATCTAGTGTGTTTGCACATTCACAGTAGCCACATTAAATTTAAATGGTAGTAGAGCGAGCTTTCGTAGATTTCAGCACTTATCAGTCCTTAGAGACGGGAAATATGCAGTGTGTTTTCTGCAAGAGACGCACACTGTTGTCAGTGACGAACCCACCTGGCGACTGGAGTGGGAAGGGGGGGTTTACATGAGTCACCTCAGCACAAATTCGAGTAGGATGGCTTTTCTGTTGGCCCCGACTTTTCAGCCAGAGATCCTGAAGGTGCAGGAAGTTGTTCCAGGTCCTTTGCTCTATCTGGCCGTGAGCCTGGATGGCATGCCGTTGCATTTTATTAACGTGTACGCCCCCAGCACCAGCACGATGCAGGCCTGCCTACTTCAGGAGGTGACTGCTCTGTTGAGCACTATTGATAGCGGAGAGTGTGTCTTTCTGGGAGGGATTTCAATTGCACACTTGAGGTGCGAGATCGTTCTGGTACTCAGTGTGCCCCTGCTGCAGCAAAGAAACTGAGAGGCTTGAATGATTCCTTTGAGCTAGTGGATGCATGATTCACCGATTCAAATGCTTTCTCGCGAAGGTCTGAGGGGGGTGGTTCCTGCATTGATCGTATGTACATCTCCGGTACGTTTGTCTCCCGTGTCTCAGCGGCCTCAATGCGGCTGGTGCCGTGCTCGGACCACTGTCTGGTGCGTGTGGACTTTAATCCGGGGCACACACGGGCTAGGTCTGCGTACTGGCATTTTAATAACGGGCTGCTGGAGGATCGGTGTTTCTGGGAGTCATTCAGACGGGGTTGGGTGAAGTGGAGAGAGAGGCAGGGGAGCTTTTCTTCCCTTTGACAGTGGTGGGATGTGGGGAAAGCTCACATCCGTCTCTTTTGCAAGGAATATACGTGGGGGTCGACCGGAAGGCGGGACTCAGCGGTTGAGAGGCTCGAGAGGGAGCTACTAGAGGCGGAGTCTCGCCTGGGTTGGTTTGGTGAGGACTCCTGTGAATGGGGAGAGTTTCAGGGGAAGAAGGAAGCCTTGAGGAACCTGCTGCTTGAGCGGTCCCGAGGCGCTTACGTGAGGTCGCGGGTCCAGATGCTGCACGATTTGGACCGAGCGTCACCTTTCTTTTTCTCTCTGGAGAAAGGGCGGGGCGCCCGCAAACAGCTCGTAGAGCTGCTCGCAGACGATGGCTCCTCTGTCACAGATCCAGAGAGGATCAGTGCTTTAGTCCGGTCCTTTTATGGGACCCTGTTCTCCGCGTATGGATGCAGAGAGGTCCTGTGGGAGGGTCTACCGACTGTAGATAGGGAAGTGTCCAATCTTCTTGATGACTCCTTATCATTGGAGGAGTTGACTCGTGCCCTGCACCAGCTCAAGATGGGCAAATCCCCTGGGCTGGATGGGTTGATGGTCGAATTTGTTAGAGCCTTCTGGGATGTCCTGGGGGGTGATTACGTGAAGGTTCTGGGGGAGAGCCCGGCGACCGGGGAGATGCCCTTCTCGTGGTGGAGGGCAGTTGTTGTCTTGCTGCTCAAGAAGGGCGAACTCCGCCTGTTGAAGAACTGGCGCCCAGTCTCTCTCCTCTGTACAGAGTTCAAAGTCTTTGCACAGGCGATGGCAAATCGCCTGGGCCCCGTGCTGTCTCAACGGATTCACCCTGACCAGTCCTATACAGGCCCTGGCCGGTCCATTCAGGATAACGTTCACCTGGTTAGGGACCTGATTCATCTATCTCAGGACACTGGTCAGTCAGCTGCTTTTCTGTCTCTTGATCAGGAGCCTTGAAAAACAGAGTTTCAAATTCCAGGACTTTCAAGGACTGTACGAGCCCTGTCAAAAGCATTTCATGCTAGCCCAAAACACTTTCTGCTCCCAACAAACCTACTCATCGGAAATACTGCTACAGTGCAAAATTGGACTCTATCAAGATCTGAAGCAGAAGAGGAGTGGGAATGGTGAAGGTGTCAGTTGTTCAACTCAATAATTGTAAGTTTCAAAATATGTCTTCAATGTTAGGTATGTGCAGTTTTAAATGAAACTCTTTCTTCATAAATTAGTCATACATTTAATGACCACTGTTCTTTTCTTCAAAACCAAGAGAATTGGGATGTGTAAGGAAAAAGCAAAATAGAAAAAACAAAACAAAACAATTTTTTCTTTGTGTTGTAAAAAGTATTTCTGTTCAATAACCTTTCTATAAATAGCAGAATATACTCATGATAAACCTGACATTGTACATGTAGTCCAAGAACTACAGACTGTTGGAAATAATAGTTGTAGCGCAACGCTTATCCGCATTTGGCGTGCATGCTTTTTTTGCTGAAAAGTTGCATTACGCGCCAATTATTTTTAATGTATAGTTCTGAATTTTGGACATCAAATTTATGAATTTGTAAAATCAAATGTTGGGAGGTCTGCCTCAAATCTTGGTTACGGGCTCAGTAGACTATTTCTGTGCATTAATCGAGGATCAGGGGTATGACCACAATGTGAACGTGGAACATCTGTACAATCCATGCCACACCTACTAAGATGCCCACTTCTTGGTGAACAATGCTGCCTGGAAGATCTAGTGGTGGCAACCGAGAAGGTTGTCACTGTGCAAGAGCCTGGCCGAACATTTGAAACATAGATGATGGACATGAAGGAAGAAGGGGTATGGCAATACTCCACAGGATGCTTTGTGTGAAAAAGAATTTCATTGTGTTAGCACTTCGCACATGTGACAATAAAAGCATCATTGAACCATTGATGCCAGGACACAGCTGAGAGAGCTGAATAAAACAAACACAGTGCAACAGGACAACATCCCATAGACCTGTGCCCCGAGCTGAATCTCTGGATAAGCAGTTCCAGTACAGTTACAACATCAGAATCTACCGGGCACAAAAAGCAGTAACAAGCCCAATCCACCTAATTAACACGCAATCAGTGCAATTTTAATCATCGGCATTGGAAGCTGTCATCAACAGTGCTATCAAGCAGCACTTTAAAAAGCGGTCAATCATCCACAACATCTCCAACGCCTCTCCTCCTCAGGAGACGAAGGAAACTCGGCATGGCGATAACAACTCTTACAAACTTCTACAGATGCATCGTAGAAAGGTAACGGCTGCGGCTCTCTGGCAGTCTGTTGTCTTTTTTTCTTTTTTTTTGTTTGTGTCGGTGTTGGGATGGTTTTTGTTTCTGTTTTTGGCTGTGTATGTGTGGTGGGGGGGGGGGGGGTGGGGTGTGGGGTGGGGCGGGGGGAAACCTTTCTTTTATTAGGTCTCTTCCCCGGGGCGCAGCTCGCCCGCTGGGCCTTCCATCGCCCGGCGTGGCTCGGCTGTGGGACTTAATATCGCCGGCGAGGCTCGGCCGCGGGACGTTTCAATGCCCGGTGCGGCTCGGCCGCTGGACTTAACATCGCCTGGTGCGGCCGCGGGACGTTTCAGTGCCCGGCGCGGCTTGGCCGCTGGACTTAACATCGCCTGGTGCGGCCGCGGGACGTTTCAGTGCCCGGTGCGGCTCGGCCGCGGGACGTTTCAGTGCCCGGTGTGGCTCGGCCGCTGGACCTAACATCGCCCGGTGCGGCCGCGGGACGTTTCAGTGCCCGGTGCGGCTCGGCCGCTGGACTTAACATCGCCCGGCGTGGCCGCGGGACGTTTCGGTGCCCGGGGCGGCTCGGCCGCGGGGCCTTCCATCCCCTTGCGGGGGCTGTGCGTGTCGTTTGCCT
Organism: Rhinoraja longicauda; assembly: GCF_053455715.1. Lineage (NCBI taxonomy): Eukaryota > Metazoa > Chordata > Chondrichthyes > Rajiformes > Arhynchobatidae > Rhinoraja > Rhinoraja longicauda. The sequence continues at coordinate 39,330,494 of NC_135971.1, read as the reverse complement.
CGGTAGGGGTCGAGCTGCCTGTCCGTGGGTGCGGGGGGAAGAGAGGGGAAGTTTTGTTGCCTCCATCACAGTGAGGGGGTGTTTGGAGTCACTGTGATGGATGTTTGTGTTGGGGTCGGGTGTCCTGTGTTCTTTTCTTTTTTGTTGTGTCTTGTGTCTTGTGACTGCTGAAATTTCGCTCGGTGTTTGTGCCGAGTGACAATAAAGTGTTGTTATACTGTTATGTTATACCGTCAGGTCACGTTGCACCTGTACATTCTGGTCTGTAAGCCAAACACTTATCAACTCTCCAAGAGTACTTTAGATATCTACATGTACAATATATAGCAAAGCTGCCCCTTTCCCCTCTTGCACTTTATTTTTACATTATTATATTATGTTTTTTTAATAGTTTGCTGTATATTGTGTTTTTACCAGGTGCAAGCAAAGCACAAAGACAAATTCCTTGTATGTCTACATGCTTGGCCAATAAATTAATTCTGATCTGAAATTGCAGTTGTGGACGTAGTCCATCCGATCACGCCGACCAAACATCTCACCATTGACTCCGTCTACACGTCACGTGACAAAGCAGCCAACATAATCAAGGATCTTTCTCACCCTGTACCCGGCTCACAGGCTCAGTGCTAGCAGCAGACCACAGCCATAGCTGTACCCGGCTCACAGCCTCCGCCCCCACATCAACGAGTTCCGGGTCCGCCATGACGTGGAGCTCTTCTTCCGCCGTCTCCGCGCCTTATTCCATGGGAAGTATTCCTCACCCCCCACTGATGACCCCTTCTCCCATCTCCAGCGGACCACCTCCTCTTGGACCCCCCCCCCCCCGTTTGGCCAACTACCCTCACTAGAACTTTTCATCTCCAACTGCCGTCGTGACATTAACCGCTACAAATTCTCCACTCCCCTGTTTCACTCTAACCTCTCCCCTCCTGAACGTACAGCCCTCCACTCACTCTGCAACAATCCCGACATAGTCATCAAACCCGCTGACAAGGGAGGTGCTGCGGTAGTCTGGCGTGCTGACCTCTACCGGACCGAGGCCAGACGACAACTCTGACATCTCCTCCTACTTATCCTTAGACCATTACCCCACCGACGAGCACCAGACCTTAATCATCAACACCATCACTGACCTCAACAATTCCGGCGCTCTGCCCTCTAATGCCCCCAACCTTATCATTCCCCAGCCCCGCACGGCCCGATTTTACCTTCTACCTAAAATCCATAAACAGAACTGTCCTGGCAGACCCATTGTTTCTGCCTGTTCATGTCGTACCGGACTTCCGCCTACCTCGACTACATCCTATCCCCCCCTGGTCAAATCCCTCCCCACCTATGTCCAAGACATCTCACATGCTCTCCGTCTCCTCGAAAACTTCCGGTTTCCAGGCCCCCACTCCCTCATCTTTACCATGGCTGTCCAGTCACTCAACACCTCCATCCCCCACAAGGATGGTCTCGAAGCCCTCCGTTTCTTCCTTGACCGTAGAACCAGCCAATCCCCATCTACTAACACTCTCCTCCGCCTAGCAGAGCTGGTTCTTACCCTTAACAACTTCTCCTTTGACTCCTCCCACTTCCTCCGAACCAGAGGCGTAGCTATGGGCACTCGCATGGGCCCTAGCTATGCCTGCCTCTTTGTCGGGTATGTCGATCAATCCCTGTTCCAGACGTACACCAGCCCCATCCCCGAACTCCACCTTCACTACATTGACGACTGCATTGGTACCTCTTGTACCCATGCAGAACTCACTGACTTCATACACTTCACTACCAATTTCCATCCTGCTCTTAAATATACTTGGACTATCTCCAACATCTTCCTACAGTTTCTGGATCTCACCATCACCATCACAGGAGACAGACTAGTGATTGACATCTACTACAAATCCACTGACTCCCACAGCCACCTGGACTACACTTCTTCCCACCCTGTTTCCTGCAAAAAGTCTATCCCCTACTCCCAATTCCTCCGTCTACGCCGCATCTGCGCCCAGGATAAGGGGTTTCGCACTAGGGCATCAGAGATGTCCTCATTCTTCAGGAAACGGGGATTCCCCCCTTCCATTGTAGATGAGGCTCTCACTAGGGCCTCCTCTATATCCCGCAGCTCCGCTCTTGCTCCCTCTCCCCCCATTCGAAACAAGGACAGAATCCCCCTTGTGCTCACCTTCCACCCCATCAGCCAGTGTATCCAACAAATCATCCTCCAACATTTCCGTCACCTCCAAAGGGACCCCACTACTGGCCATATCTTCCCATCCCCTCCCCTTTCTGCGTTCCGCAGAGACCGTTCCCTCCGTAAGTCCCTGGTCCACTCGTCCCTTCCCACCCAAACCACTTTCCCCTGCAACCGCACGAGATGCAACACCTGTCCCTTTACCTCCCCCCTTGACTCCATCCAAGGACACAGTCTTTCCAGGTAAGACAGAGGTTCACCTGCACCTCCTCCAACCTCATCTATTGTATCCGCTGCTCTAGATGTCAACTTCTCTACATCGGCGAGACCAAACGCAGGCTCGACGATCATTTCGCTCAACACCTTTGCTCAGTCCGCGTTAACCAACCTGATCTCCCGTATCACAAAATGCTGGAGTTACTCAGCAGGTCAGGCAGCATCGAGGAGAGAGGGAATGGGTGACGTTTCGAGTCGAGACCCATCTTCAAACCTGATCTCCCGGTGGCTGAGCACTTCAACTCCCCCTCCAACTTCCAGTCTGACCTTTCTGTTATGGGCCTCCTCCAGTGCCATAGTGAGGCCCACGGGAAATTGGAGGAACAGCACCTCATATTTCGCTTGGGCAGCCTTCAGCCCAGCGGTATGAACATTGACCTCCAACTTTAGATAGTTCCTCTGTCCTTCTCTTCCCCTCCCCCTTCCTAGTTCTCCCACTGTCTTCCTGTCTCCACCTATATCCTTTCTTTGTCCTGCCCCCCTGTCATCAGTACCATTCCGAATGCATCTTACGCGCATGCACGCTTGCATCCCTGCCGGCCTGGAACATAACGGGTGCGCATTTACGCGATAGATTGGAAACACCGCCTAATGGTGGAGGTAACGCAGGATTTGCACGA
>NC_135971.1:39195995-39326919 GCF_053455715.1 Rhinoraja longicauda | reverse complement strand
CAGTCCCTGGGACAGAATCGAAGGGCAGAGACTAGGGACTGACCAGGGGCACGGACGTAGATGAGGGAGACCCTGTGGACATAGACCCTGGGGCCACAGCCGCGACACACACACACACACACACACACACACACACACACACACACACACACACACACACACACACACACACACTCACACACACACACGCACACACACACACACACACACTAGGTACACAGATCCTGAGACCCAGACCGTGGGGAATGAACCCTAAGCCACAGACCGTGGGGACACAGACCCTCGGGCGGATCCTGAGACACGGACTACATGACATGACCCCTGGGGCCACAGACCCTGGGGACATGAGTCCTGAGTCATAGACACTGTGGTGGGTTTGTGGAACGATCTGCCAGAGTATGTGGTTGAGACAGGTGCTATAACCGCACTTGCGACACTTGGACGGGTACATGGATGGGAAATGTTTAGAGGGGTTTGGGCCAAATGTGGGTAAATGCGACTGGCTTAGAAGGGCCGGCATTAATGAGTCGGGCCGAATGGCCTGTTTCCATGCTCTTTGACTTTGTAATAAACAAAACAGCAGCCTGTGAGAACTCAGCGGGTCGAGCAGCATCTGCGGAGGTGAAAGGGGTAGAAAAGGGCGTGTGGCGGTTTGGGGCTGAGACTCTGCATCAGGGGCTGTGAATGCAGGGTCTGCATCTGGAACAACAACATGCACCGTCTCCACCACGGATCCCCTTTCCAGATCCCAGCGACTGCAGTGTGTTGTCCCTCACCGACACCGAGCCTTGTCCACCCCCCCTCCCCCCTCCCCCCCCCCCTCCCCCACCCCACCTCCAGCTCTGATCTGCGGCAGGGAGCCGGGCGGGGGTTGGGACGTGGACATTGATCTCCCCCGCTCTCCAGTAACGCCGCCTCGTCAGTGAAGCGTTTGCAGCTCTCGCTGTTTCAGTTTCCAGCTGCGGCTTCGCTTGGGGCGCAGTGACTCAGATCCGCGCCCAGCCACGGGGAGTTTCCCAGGGCAGGGGGTGGCTGGTGGCATCGCGCACAGAGACACGATCTGACAGGGTGGTGGACAGGCGCAGCAGTCAGAGAGCTTTGTCAGGGTGTGTGAGTGAGAGGGAGAGAGAGAGAGGGCAGTGGGACGGTGAGAGGTGGAGAGACACGATCTGACAGGGTCGTGGACAGGCGCAGCAGTCAGAGAGCTTTGTCAGGGTGTGTGAGTTGAGAGGGAGAGAGAGAGAGAGGGCAGTGGACAGTGAGAGGTGGAGAGAGAAACAGCCAACGGGACAAAACCGCAGTCAGAGGGACTGTGAGAAACGGATGCTCAGACAGAGAGAGAGAAAGATGGGAATGAGAGATACAAACAGTGAGATAAGAGTGATTGACAAAAAAGGCAGAGAAAAAGAGAGAGAGAGACAGAGAGAGAGACGGGGGGGGGGCAGAGAGAGATAGAGAGAGAGGGAGAGAGAGGGGGGCGGAGAGAGAGAGACAGACAGACAGACAGGGAGAGGGAGTGGGAGAGGGAGGGGGAGTGGGGGAGGTGGAGGGGGGGCACAAAATGATGTTGGGGGAGCTCCAGCGGGAAGAACAGGCAGCAGAAAAATAAAAGACAAAGTTTTTTCTCATGTGTACTGAGGTACAGTGAGACCAAGAGAGAGAGAGGGAGAGTGAGGGAGAGTGAGGGAGAGGGGGAGAGGGAGAGAGAGGGAGAGGGAGAGGAATAGATCGGGTAGATGCACAGAGTCTCTTGCCCAGAGTTGGGAATCGAGGACCAGAGGACATAGTTTCAGGTGAAGCGGAAAATATTTATTAGGAATCCGAGGAGTAACTTTTTCACCCAAAAGGGGGTGGGTGAATGGAACAAGCTGCCAGAGGGGGGAGTTGAGGCAGCGACTATCCCATCGTTTAAGAAACAGTCAGACAGGTACATGGACAGGACAGGTGTTCAGGGACATGGACCAAGCGCAGGCAAGTGGGGCTAGTCTAGCTGGGACATTGCTGGCCGAAGGGCGAGTTGGGCCGAAGGGCCTGTTTCCACACTGTATCACTCTCTGACGGTGGCTGAATATTAGGGGTGCGCGCGGCCTTTGGGCGGCGGGTGATTCAGAGACAGAAACACAACCTGTGCAGCCTCGCTCTACCCAGCAACTGGTGACTCACAGCCGCGCTCTGCTCCCATTGGCCGCGCCACGGCTGCCAGCCGCGCCCCGCTGCAGCTTGGAAAACAACAGACAGCGGTGGGGGGGGGGAGAGGGGGATGGGGGGGGGGGGTGGAGAGGAGGAGAGGGGAGGGGAGAGGGGAGGGGAGAGGGGAGGGCAGAGGGGGAGGGGAGAGGGAGAGGGAGAGGAGAGGGAGGGGGGAGGGCGAGGGGGATGGGAGAGGGGCAGGGGAGGGGAGGGGAGGGGAGAGGGGGAGGGTAGGGGGGATAGGGGTGGGGAGATGGGGAGGGAGAGGGGGAGGGGGAGGGGAGAAGGGGAGGGAGAGGGGCAGGGAAGGGGAGAGGGTGAGAGGGAGAGGGGGGGGGAGAGGGGGGGGAGGGCAGAGCCGTCTTAACGCATGGGCCTGATGGGCACTTGCCCAGGGGCCCCATTCTGATCTGTGTATGTTAAGTGACTTGCAATAAATAAATACTATTTTTAAAATGTAGGTTCAATAAGTGCTAAAGGAGGGGAAAGGGGAGGGGAGGGGAGAGGGGGAGGGGAGAGGAGAGGTGAAGGGGAGAGGGGGAGAGGGGAGGGGAGGGGAGAGGGGTGGGAGAGGAGAAGGGGAGGGGGATGGGAGAGGAGAGGGAAGGGGAGGAGAGGGGGAGGTGGAGGGGAGAGGAGCGGGGGAGGGGGAAGTGGAGAGTGGGGGGGAGGGGAGAAGGTAAGGGGGAGGGGAGGTGAGAGGGGGGAGAGGGGAGGGGAGAGGGGTAGGGGGAGTCGGAGGGGGAGGGGGAGGGGAGAGGTGGAAGGGAGAGGGGGAGGGGAGAGGGGAGGAGAGAGGGGGAGAGGAGAGGGGGAAGGGAGGGGAGAGGGGGGAGAGGGGGAGGGGATAAGGGGGAGGGGAGAGTGGGGGGGAGAGGGGGAGGGGAGAAGGGGAGGGGGAGGGGAGAGGGGGGGTGAGAGCGGGGGATGGGGACGGGATAGGGGAGAGGGGGAGGGGGAAGGGGAGAGGGGGAGTCGGACAAGAGAGGGGAGGGGAGGGGAGAGGGGGAGAGGAGAGGGGAAAGGGAGGGGGGGGAGAGGAGAGGGGGAGGGGAGGGGGGTGAGAGAGGAGAGGGAAGGGGAGGAGAGGGGCGGAGAGGGGGAGGGGAGAGGGAGGGGATAGGGGGAGAGGAGGAGGTGGAGTGGAGAGTGGGGTTGAGAGGGGGAGGGGGGGAGAGGGGGAGGGGAAAAGCAGAGGGGAGAGGGGGAGGGGAGAGTGGGGGAGAGGGGGAAGGGAGAAGGGGAGGGGAGACGCAGAGGGAGGGGAAAGGGGAAGGGGAGAGGGAGAGAGAGAGAGCGAGAGAGAGAGAGAGAGAGAGCGAGAGAGAGAGAGAGAGAGAGAGATGGAGATGGGGCAGAGAGGCAGCAGGCCCTTTGTGATCACAGCACCCTTTCCCTGTTCTGCTCTCGAGAGAATCAGTCTCTATTCCGCGAGGAGAGGTGAGCAGTCTCTCTCTCTCTCCCGTGTCTTACCCCACACAGACTGACCAGTTCAGCCCCACGATGCTCCCACATTCACAGCGATGACCACGGGTCACTGGTCACACGCCTGCCCACTGACACCCCCTCTGTACAGTGCACTGGCCCGGACACTCCTTCTGAACAGTGCACTGGCACAGGTATGGCATGGTCTGGTACTTTATTTGTCACCTGTACCGAGGTACAGGGACATTCATTATTGGATACAGTTGAGAACAAGTATCACTGTACATGAGCACTGAGATACATATTAGATGAGCATTGCAGATACAGTGGTGTTGGACAGCAACAGCACAGTGAGACAGAATACAACGTTGCCAGTGTGGCGCCATGTTGAAGTGCCAGTTGTTGTGAGTGCTGGGATGTTGATCTGACCGTGAGGGCCCGTTGTCCTGGCGGCCTTGCAGGGTCGGCCTGGCCAAGCGTGGCCGTGGTGTCCCCCACCGCTGCTCCACCTCGTCTGGTCCACGTGCTCGGCCTCTTCCCCCGGCGCCAGGTGCAGCCGAGCCCCAGGCAGCTGCAGGGCCTCCAGCGGCCCACTCCCCCGTCGAGGCCGTGCACTCCCTCTGCCCACCGGCCCTCCAGCTGGGTTCCCGTGGGTCCTCGATACGTGGCGGGCGAGCCGGGTCTTCCGGGCTGGCGGCCCTTTTGTGTCCATCTCCTGCATTCAGTCCATGTGCGTGGCGGTGCAATTTGTGACGTGGAACGAGGGCAGGGCACACTCAGGGCATTTAAAACTGAGGTGAGAAGGAACTTATTCACCCAGAGAGTTGTGAATTTGTGGAATTCTCCACCACAGAGGGCAGTGGAGGCCAGATCTCTGGATGAATCCAGATCTCAGCCATGATCAGAATGAATGGCGTTGCCGGCTCGAAGGGCCGAATGGCCTCCTCCTGCCCCTATTTTTCTGTTCTATGTTTCTAAATGGTAGGCCTCTGGGTAGTGTTGTAGAGCAGAGGGATCTGGGAATGCAGGTGCATGGTTCCTTGAAGGTGGAGTGGCAGGTAGATAAGGTGGTCAAAAAAGGCTTTTGGCACTTTGGCCTTCACCAGTCACAGTATTTAATATAGAAGTTCAAAAAGACATTGGTGAGACCGATTTTATAACATTGTGTTCAGTTTAGTTTAGAGATAATTTAGAGTTCTGGGCACCATGTTATAGGAAAGATGTTGTCAAGCTTGAAAGGGGTCAAAAACATTTACGAGGGTGTTGCCAGGACGAGAGGGTGGGAGCTACAGGGAGAGGTTGAGTAGGATGGGTCTCTATTCCATGGAGCGCAGGAGGACGAGGGGAGATCTTATAGAGGTAAACAAAATCATGAGAGGAATAGATCGGGTAGATGCACAGAGTCTCTTGCCCAGAGTTGGGTAATCGAGGACCAGAGGACATAGTTTCAAGGTGAAGAGGAAAAGATATATTAGGAATCCGAGAGGTAACTTTTCCACACAAAAGGGGGTGGGTGAATGGAACAAGCTGCCAGAGGGGGGAGTTGAGGCAGCGACTATCCCATCGTTTAAGAAACAGTCAGACAGGTACATGGACAGGACAGGTGTTCAGGGACATGGACCAAGCGCAGGCAAGTGGGGCTAGTCTAGCTGGGACATTGCTGGCCGAAGGGCGAGTTGGGCCGAAGGGCCTGTTTCCACACTGTATCACTCTCTGACGGTGGCTGAATATTAGGGCTGCGCGCGGCCTTTGGGCGGCGGGTGATTCAGAGACAGAAACACAACCTGTGCAGCCTCGCTCTACCCAGCAACTGGTGACTCACAGCCGCGCTCTGCTCCCATTGGCCGCGCCACGGCTGGCAGCCGCGCCCCGCTGCAGCTTGGAAATCCCCAGACAGCGGGGGGGGAGGGGAGAGGGGGAGGGGAGAGGGGGAAGGGAGAGGGGAGGGGAGAGGAGGGGAGAGGGGGATGGGGAGGGAGAGGGGGAGGGGAGAGGAGGGGAGGGGGAAGGGCGAGAGGGGGAGGGGGAGTGAGAGGGGCAGGGGAGATGGGGAGGGAGGGGGGTGTAGGGAGAGGGGAGAGGGGGAGAGAAGATGGAGAGGGGGAAGGAGGGGAGGGGATCGGGGAGGGGGACGGGAGAGGGGGAGGGGAGAGGGGCAGGGAGGGGGAGAGGGGGGAGAGAGAGGGGGAGGGGGAGGAGGAGGGGTGAGGGAGAGGGGAGGGGAGGGGGCGAGGGAGAGAGGAGGGGAGGGGAGAGGAGAGGGGGAGAGGGGGTGGGAGAGGGGGAGGGGAGTGGGGGGGGAGAGTGGGAGAGGAGGGGAGTGGGAGGGAGAGGGGCAGGGGAGGGGAGAGGGGGAGGGTAGTGGGTGAGTGGAGGAGAGGGGGAGGGGAGAGGATGAGGGGGGGAGAGGAGGGGAGCGTGGCAAATGATTTCCGTTCAATTTATTTTGAATGACAATACAGGTAATTCAGAGGGGGAGGGGAAGGAAAGGGGGCTAGGGGTAGGGGAGGGGTAGGGGAGAGGGGGAAGGGAGAGGGGAGGGGAGAGGTGGAGGGGAGGGGAGGGGAGAGGGAGGGGAGAAGGGGAGGGAGATGGAAGAGGGAGAGGGGAGAGGGAGAGGGGGTGGGGAGAGGGAGGGAGGGGGGAGAGAGGAGGGGAGAGGGGGAGGGGAGAGGGGGAGGGGAGAGGGGGAAGGAAGAGGAGAGGCGGGAGGGCGAGGGGGAGAGGGAGAGGGGGAGGGGAGGGAGAGGGGGAGGGGAGAGGCCAGGTGAGGGGGAGGGGAAAGAGGGAGGATTTAAACTAATGTGGCAGGGGGATGGGAGCATGAGCAGAGAGACAGAGGGGTGTAAAATGAGGGTAGAAGCAACAGGTAGCAATGGTATGTTGGCATTCATAGCAAGAGGATTTGAGTTTAGGAGCAGGGAGGTTCTGCTGCAGTTGTACAGGGCCTTGGTGAGACCGCACCTGGAGTATTGTGTGCAGTTTTGGTCTCCTAACCTGAGGAAAGACGTTCTTGCCTTAGAGGGAGTACAGAGAAGGTTCACCAGATTGATCCCTGGGATGGCGGGACTTACATATGAGGAAAGACTGGATAGACTGGGCTTATACTCGCTGGAATTTAGAAGACTGAGGGGGGATCTTATAGAAACATATAAAATTCTTAAGGGGTTGGAGAGGCTAGATGTGGGAAGATTGTTCCCGATGTTGGGGGAGTCCAGAACCAGGGGTCACAGCTTAAGGATAAGGGGGAAGTCTTTTAGGACCGAGGTGAGAAAACATTTCTTCAAACAGAGAGTGGTGAGTCTGTGGAATTCTCTGCCACAGAAGGTAGTTGAGGCCAGTTCATTGGCTATATTTAAGAGGGAGTTAGATGTGGCCCTTTTTGCTAAAGGGATCAGGGGGTATGGAGAGAAGGCAGGTACAGGCTACTGAGCTGGATGATCAGCCATGATCATATTGAATGGCAGTGCAGGCTCGAAGGGCCGAATGGCCTACTCCTGCACCTATTTTCTATGTTTCTATGGGAGGGGGGAGCGGAGTGAATGGGAGGTGAGGGGAGGGGGAGAGGGGGAGGGAGAAGGGGAGGGGTGGGGAGAGAGGGGAGGGGGAAGGGAGGGGAGAGGGGGAGGTGGAGAGGGAGAGCGAGAGAGGAGAGGGCAGGGCATAGGGGGGGAGAGGTAATATGTACCAGCTGTAACCTTTAATCTATCTGTGCACCGATTGATTATATTCATGTACAGTGTTGTATTGTCGTTGACTGGATAGCGGACAAACAAAAGCTATTCACTGTAGCTCAGTACCCATTGACGAAAATAATCCAAACTAAAGTGGCCAAGGGGGGAGTGGGATCGCAGGGAGTGGAGGGGGATACAGGGAGAAAGTTAGGGGACAGTGATAGGTGTGTGGGGGAGGGGGAGTAGAATGAGAGGCGGTGGTGGTGGGAAACGGGAGGGGCGTGGATAGGCTGGGACAGGTATGGTGGTGCGAGAAGGGAGGGACGATGAAGGGGGAGAGGGGGAGGGGAGAAGGGGAGGGGAGAGGGGGAGGGGAGAGGGGGAGGGGAGAGGGGGAGGGGAGAGGTGTACGTCATGGCGCCATTTTAGTAGGCAGAAACATTTTAAAAGAAAAATAATAAACATCTGTGAATTGAGAGATGAGATATATTCCGCATTTTAATGGTATCATCACACATATTGTTCCCCCAAAACACTGATTACACCGCGAGAGGCGGAAGAACGGCGTGTGTTGCCGACTAAAATGTCCCCTTTGCGGACCACACTTCAGCATTGGCGATTTTAACGCAGTGGTTCATCCGGCTCCTCTAGTATCTTTGATCCAAAGACAGAAACGCAACCGGTGCAGCCTCGCTCTACCCAGCAACTGATGACTCACAGACGCGCTCTGCTCCCATTGGCCGCGCCACGGCTGCCAGCCGCGCCCCGCTGCAGCTTGGAAATCCCCAGACAGCGTGGGGGAGGGGGAGGGGAGAGTGGGAGGGGAGAGAGGGAGGGGAGAGAGGGGGGTAGGGGAGAGGGAGGGGAAAGGGGGAGGGGAGAGAGGGGTAGGGGAGAGAGGGAGGGGAAAGGGGGAGGGGAGAGAGGGGGTAGGGGAGAGGGAGAGGGGGCAGGGAAAGGGGAGAGGGGGAAGGGACAAGGGGAGGGGAGGGGAGAGGGAGAGGGAGAGGGAGAGGGGAGAGGGGAGAGGGGAGGGGGAGGGGGGAGAGAGGGAGGGGAGAGGGGGAGGGGGAGGGGGAGGGGGAGAGGGGAGGGGAGAAGGGGAGGGGAGAGGGGGGAGAGGGAGAGGGGAGGGGAGAGGGAGAGGGGAGAGCGGGATTGGAGAGTGGGAAGGGACAAGGGGGAGGGGAAGGGGGAGAGGAAGGGGACAAGGGAGAGGGGGAGGGGAGAGGGAGAGGGGAGAGGGAGAGGGAGGGGAGGGGGAGGGGAGAGAGGGAGGGGAGGGGAGAGAGGGAGGGGAGGGGAGAGGGGGAGGGGGAGGGTAGAGACGAAGGGAGAAGGGGATTGGAGCGGGGAGAGGGAGGGGAGAGAGGGATGGGGAGGGGAGAAGGGGAGGGGAGGGGGGAGAGGGGAAGGGGAGAGGGGGAGGGAGAGGAGAGGGGGAGGGGAGAGGGGGAGAGAGGAAGGGTAGTGGGAGAGGGAGAGGAGAGGGGGAGAGGGAGAGGGGGAGGATGGAGGAGGGAGAGGGGGAGGGGGAGGGAAAGGGGAGGGGATGGGAGAGGGGGAAGGGGAGGGGAGAGGGGGAAGGGGGAGGGGAGAGAGTGGTGGAGGGGGAGGGGAGAGGGGGTGGGAGAGGAGAGCGGGGGAGGGGAGGGGAGTGGAGAGGGGGGAGGGGAGGGGAGAGGAGAGGGGGAGGGGAGAGGGGGAAGGGATAGAGAGGGAGGGTAGAGGGGGAGGAGAGAGGGAGGGGAGGGGGCAGGGGAGAGGGAAGGAGAGAGGGAGGGGAGGGGAGAGGGGGGAGGGAGAGGGGAGAGGGGGAAGGGACAAGGGGGAGGGGAGGGGAGAGGGAGAGGGGAGAGGGGAGAGGGGAGGGGGGGAGAGAGGGAGGGGAGAGGGGGAGGGGGAGGGGGATGGGGAGAGGGGGAGGGGAGAAGGGGAGGGGAGAGGGGGGAGAGGGAGAGGGGAGGGGAGAGGGGAGAGCGGGAGTGGAGAGTGGGAAGGGACAAGGGGGAGGGGAAGGGGGAGAGGAAGGGGACAAGGGAGAGGGAGAGGGGAGAGGGAGAGGGAGGGGAGGGGGAGGGGAGAGAGGGAGGGGAGGGGAGAGAGGGAGGGGAGGGGAGAGGGGGAGGGGGAGGGTAGAGGCGAAGGGAGAAGGGGATTGGAGCGGGGAGAGGGAGGGGAGAGAGGGATGGGGAGGGGAGAAGGGGAGGGGAGGGGGGAGAGGGGGAGGGAGAGGAGAGGGGGAGGGGAGAGGGGGAGAGAGGAAGGGTAGTGGGAGAGGGAGAGGAGAGGGGGAGAGGGAGAGGGGGAGGATGGAGGAGGGAGAGGGGGAGGGGGAGGGAAAGGGGAGGGGATGGGAGAGGGGGAAGGGGAGGGGAGAGGGGGAAGGGGGAGGGGAGAGAGTGGTGGAGGGGGAGGGGAGAGGGGGTGGGAGAGGAGAGCGGGGGAGGGGAGGGGAGTGGAGAGGGGGGGAGGGGAGGGGAGAGGAGAGGGGGAGGGGAGAGGGGGAAGGGATAGAGAGGGAGGGTAGAGGGGGAGGAGAGAGGGAGGGGAGGGGGCAGGGGAGAGGGAAGGAGAGAGGGAGGGGAGGGGAGAGGGAGAGGGGGGAGGGAGAGGGGAGAGGGGGAAGGGACAAGGGGGAGGGGAGGGGAGAGGGAGAGGGGAGAGGGGAGAGGGGAGGGGGGGAGAGAGGGAGGGGAGAGGGGGAGGGGGAGGGGGATGGGGAGGGGGGAGGGGAGAAGGGGAGGGGAGAGGGGGGAGAGGGAGAGGGGAGGGGAGAGGGGAGAGCGGGAGTGGAGAGTGGGAAGGGACAAGGGGGAGGGGAAGGGGGAGAGGAAGGGGACAAGGGAGAGGGAGAGGGGAGAGGGAGAGGGAGGGGAGGGGGAGGGGAGAGAGGGAGGGGAGGGGAGAGAGGGAGGGGAGGGGAGAGGGGGAGGGGGAGGGTAGAGGCGAAGGGAGAAGGGGATTGGAGCGGGGAGAGGGAGGGGAGAGAGGGATGGGGAGGGGAGAAGGGGAGGGGAGGGGGGAGAGGGGGAGGGAGAGGAGAGGGGGAGGGGAGAGGGGGAGAGAGGAAGGGTAGTGGGAGAGGGAGAGGAGAGGGGGTGAGGGAGAGGGGGAGGATGGGAGAGGGGGAGGGGGAGGGAAAGGGGAGGGGATGGGAGAGGGGGAAGGGGGAGGTGAGAGGGGGAGGGGAGAGGAGAGAGTGGTGGAGGGGGAGGGGAGAGGGGGTGGGAGAGGAGAGAGGGGGAGGGGAGGGGAGAGGAGAGGGGGAGGGGAGAGGGGGAAGGGATAGAGAGGGAGGGTAGAGGGGGAGGAGAGAGGGAGGGGAGGGGGAAGGAGAGAGGGAGGGGAGGGGGAGAGGGGGAGGGGAGAGGAGGGGGGGAAGGGGAGAGCGGGAGGGGAGAGGGGAGAGGGGGAGGGGAGAGCGGGAGAGGAGAGGGGATGGGAAAGGTAGAGGGGAGAGGGGAGGAGAGAAGGGCAGGGGCGGTTAGAGAGGGAGGAGGGGTGAGGGTGAGGGGAGAGAGGAGAGGCGGGGGGGAGTGGAGAGGGAGGGCGAGGAGCGGGGGGAGACGCAGATGTGGAGGGGAGAGAGGGAGGGGAAGGGGAGGGAGGAGTGGAGACAGGGAGGGTTGGGGAGGGGGGAGGGGAGATGGGCATGGAGATGGAGCGGGGGAGGGGAGAACGGAAGGGAGGGGGAGAGGGGGAGGTGAGGGTGGGAAGGGAGGAGGAAGTGAGAGGGGGTGAAGGGGAGGGAATGGGGAGGGGAGAGGGGGAAGGGAACGGAGAGGGGCAGAGTGCGAGGGGGAGGGGAGAGGGGAGGGGAGGAGGGATAGGGGAAGAGGGGACGGGATGGGGAGAGGTAGGGGAGGGGGCAGATGGTTGGGGAAGGGAGAACGGGGGAGGAGGGATAGAGGGGGAGCGGGGGGAGAGGGGGAGTGGAGGGAAAGTGTGCGAGGGGGAGGGGGACGGAAGAGGGAAAGGTGGAAGGAAGTGATGGGAAGGGTGATGGAGAGGGGAAGAGCGGAGAGGGGGGTGAGAGAGGGAGGCAGAGGAATGTAGGGAGGGGAAGGGGAGAGGGAGAGGGAGAGGGGAGAGGGAGAGGGGAGAGGGAGGAGGGATAGACGAGACTAGGGTAGAGGGAGGGGGACAAGAGTGGGAGAGGAGACAAGGGGGGAATGGAAACAGGGGACAAGGGGTGGGGCGGAAGGGGCAAAGAGGGAGGGAATAGGTGACGGGGGCAGAGGAGTGGGTAATGGGGGAACGGGGGGGGGGTGGATCTTGTACCAGCTGTAACATTTATCCTGTATCTGTGCACTTTGCACCGATCGATTATATTCATGTATTTATTAACAAAATGCTGGAGTAACTCAGCGGGTCAGGGAGCATCTCAGGAGAGAAGGAATGGGTGACGTCTCGGGTCGAGATCCTTCCTCAGAGTGATGTACATATTCATGTACAGTGCAGTCGTTTCATTGACTGGATAGCAGACAAACAAAAGCTAGTCACTGTACCTCAGTGCCCGTGACGATAATAAACCGAACTAAAGTGGCCGGGGTGGGGGAGGCAGGGGGTGGGATTGCAGGGAGTGGAGCGGGGGGCGGGTTACAGGGGGCAAGGTCGGGAACAGTGAACAGGGAACAAGGGGGGGCAGTAGAATGAGAGGCAAATGTGGGATGCGGGGAGAGGGGAAGGACGGTGAGGGGAATAGTGGTAGACAGGGTGCGGCAGGTGTGGGTGGTGGGAGAGGGGAGGGGGTGAGGGGGTAATGGTAGACATGCTGGGGCAGGTGTGGGATGGTGGGAGAGGGGAGGGACGGTGAATGTGGGGGCTAGTGGTAGACAGGCTGGGGTAGGAGGAGCGATTGTGGGAGAGGGGGGGTGAGGGGGTAGTGGTAGACAGGCTGTGGCAGGTGTGGATGGTGGGTGAGGGG
Organism: Rhinoraja longicauda; assembly: GCF_053455715.1. Taxonomy (NCBI): domain Eukaryota; kingdom Metazoa; phylum Chordata; class Chondrichthyes; order Rajiformes; family Arhynchobatidae; genus Rhinoraja; species Rhinoraja longicauda. The sequence continues at coordinate 39,314,700 of NC_135971.1, read as the reverse complement.
AGGGGTTGAGGAGGGTAGTGGTAGAGGACAGGCTGGGGTAGGAAGAGCGATGGTGGGAGAGGGAAACCTTGCACATTTACACATCGACAAAGACAACACACAAAAGCACATTGTACACTAATTATAATATTTCTGAAAGAAAAAAGAACAAGATGTTATTGCAAAAACATAATTAATAAAATAAACCAAGCCCATGGTAGCGAAGACACGGCTGTCGAGTTGCATGACTGAGATAATGTCTGGGTTGTGTAGATTGGTTCAAGAACCTCATCCCCTCTCACCGCTTATCCCTGCCCTAAAGCCATTGGGTTTTGTTTGAGTTTAGTTTAGTTTAGTTTAGAGTGCTGAAAGAGGCCCTTCGGCCCACCAAGTCCGCACCGACCAGTGGTCCCCGCACGCTAACACGATCCTACACACACTGGGGATAAATTACACTTATAACAAGCCAAATAACCGACAACCCTATACATTTGTGGAGTGTGGGAGGAAACTGGAGGTGCCGGAGCAAATCCAATTAGTTCAAGGGGAGAACGTGCAAACTCCGCACAGACAGCACCTGTAGTTAGGATTGAACCTGGGTCTCTGGCTCTGTCAGGCAGCAACAAAACCGCTGCGCCACCCGATGGAGAAAGGTTCTGGAGAAACGTTCCCGATGACTCTTGGGGTCTTTTGGAAACCAAATAATAAACCACGGCATATCCAAGTTGAAGGTGTTAAAGGTTATTGTCGCTGCCGGAGAGTGTGTAACTGGGGGACGGGGGGCAGAGGAGTGGGTAAGGTGGGGGGGTTGTACGGAGAGGTACAAGTACAATGACATTGCTTGCTGCAGCGCATAGGCACAGTGACTCAGACACGGCACTAAACCCACTTATACATAAACGTATACATAAACTACACTGAACATTACAAAAGAAGGAAGACTGGGCAGAAGTACAATTAGAAAAGGAAATCAAGTCCACGGTGGTGCAAGAGGTGGGTGCTGGTGATGCGTGGTAGAGGTAGCGTTAGGGTCCCTGTGTCTAACACACAGCGGCTCACTGGCACAAAGATCTCCAGTGAACTAGTCATTCATGACCTCCCGGTCACGGGTCACGGGCGTTACTGTAACCTCTCCCCCACGGCCATGCCGACCCCCACGATGTACTGGTCTACTTGCCCCGGACTCACCTGTCTCACTGCACCACATCATTGACGATATACCCCCTTCAACATTAACCATCCCCTCCATCTCCACCCCTCCCCCCCACTCAATAACACACCCCACCCCTCACTCCCCACACCACAACACATCTCCACGCATCTCTCCCCACTCCAATACACCCCACCCCTCACTCCCCACTCCACAACACATCTCCACGCATCTTTCCCCACTCCAAAACACCCCACCCCTCACTCCCCACTCCATAACACACCTCCACGCATCCATCCCCACTCCACAACACACCGCCATCGCTCTACTGCACCTTACCTCTCCCTCTCACCAATCCATTGTCCTCCCCTCCTCCTCCTCTCCCCTCTTCGTCTCTTCTCCCCCTCCTCTACATCTCCTCTCTTCTCATCCCCTCTCCCCTCCTCTCTGCCTCTCCCCTTCCTCTTTCCACCCTTTCCTCCCCCTCGTTCTGCCCCGTCCCCCCTCAACCCCCTCCTCTCCTTCTCCCTTCCTCCTCCTCCCTCTCCCCTCTGCTCCTCTTTTCCCCCTCCCCCTCCTCCTCCCCCATCTCCCCCTCCACCCTCCACTTCCTCACCCTTCTCTCCACCTTCCTCTCCCCTGCTTCCTTTCCCCCTCGCTCCATTTTCCTCTTCCCCCTCCCTCCACGCCCGCTCCCTCTCTCTGCCACCCCCGGCAGGTCGGGGAGAGACGGAGGGAGAGGAGGCGGCGAGCATGTGGAGGGGAGAATAGGAAGCAACTGCGAAGAGGGTGGAGTTAAACGTGTCGGGGGGGTGAGTTAAGAGGGTGTGAGGTAGGGAGAGGGGATGGAATTGTGGGGGAATAACGGGGGGGAGGTTGTAGGTGAGGAGAGGGACTTGGATGGGAGCGGGTGGGGAGGGAGTTGGTGAAGGGGCTGGTGTTGAGGGGGTTGGCGGTTGTTGATGGTGAGGTAGGGGGGGGAGTTAGAGGGGGGGAGAGGGAGTTGGTCGGGCTGTGAGGGGATGTAGTTGGGGGACGGAGGGGGTGAGGGGGTGGTGTTGAGGAGGTTGGGGTAGATGGTGCGGTAGGGAGAGGGGGTTAGAGGGGGAGAGGGAACTGCGGGGGGGGGGGGGGGGTGAGGAGAGGGAGTTGCGGGGGAGGGGAGTGAGCAGAGGGTGTTGCTGGGGGTGTTGAGGAGGGGAGTGGGAGTTAGAGGGGGAAAGGGAGCTGCAGGGGAGGGGTGAGGAGAGGGAGTTGCGGGGTGAGGGGGAGAGGGTGTTGGGGAGAGGGTGGGGGAGGGGAGGGGGAGGGGAGATGGAGCTGTAGGGGGGAGGTGAGTGTGGGAGAGGGCGTTGGGGGTAGAGAGTGCGAGTTGTGGGGTTTGGCGGATAGTGGGGTTTGGCGGCTGTGGTACTGAGGGTGCTGCTCTTAATATGACCCAGAGGCCGGGCACCCGCCCCCTCCATGCCCCTTACCCCACCCCCTCCTCTGCCTCCCCTCCTTCCTTCTCTCCCCACTCTGCCCTCTCCTTCGCCCCATTCCTCCGTCCCGTTCTCCCCTCCCCAGCCTTCCTCTTAAGCTCTTCCCCTTCCCCTACCCTCTTCCCCCTGCCCCCCCCTACGATCTGCCCCCACCGCTACATCCCCTCTCCTTCTCCGTCCCCTTACCTGCTCTAATCCCTTGCCCTCTCCACCCCCCATTCCGTTCCCCTTGCTTGCACCCCCCTGCTCTGCCCCCTCCTCCTCATCCTCCTCTCCTCCGCCCCCCTCCTCCTCACCCTCTGGATGTGAAGCCTGAAAGACTGATGTCTGAAGAAGGGTCCCGACCCAAAGCGTCGCCTGTCCATTCCATCCCCCGTTGCAGGCTGGTTCGCTGCGTTCCTCCAGCACTTTGTGTTTTGCTGAAGATTCCGACACCTGCAGTTCCGTGTGTCTCCTCCATGTTGTTCACCACAGAGGGGCATCTGGTGGAGGGGGGGGGTGATGGGAGGGTGGTCCCTGCTCCGCTGGCTCCCCCAGCTCTTTATTTGTTATTGTATTCGGAGCTGTATTCTATTATTTGTTGTTCTATCCAGAGCACGCAGACTGTTCCCCTTGTTACCGTCAGGCAGACGACACAGGAGTTTGGCTGCACGTACCACCAGACTTAGGAACAGTTTCTACCATCAGGCCATCAAGCTTCTGAACTCATAAACACATTTTTACATCATATATGTTGATTATTTTTAATCTAGTCTTTTTACCTATTATTAATATTGTCTTTTTACCTTACTAATGTCATTTTTAAAATCTTATTTATCCCTGGAATATTACTGCTGGGGTGACCCGTTGTCTTGTCAAGTACATTTCATTGTACCGTTGACCCTATGACAACCTACATATGACAATTTAAATTGTTATTATTATCAAGGGAAACGATTCCAATTCACGAGCGGCCCACATCCATGTAAACCTGCCCTGTGCATAAATGTTTGGGAATGGCAGGCCGTGGGAGTGGGAGGTGGGCAGAGTGTTGGTGGGGCTGTGGGGGGAGTGCGCAGGCCGAGGGAGTGGGAGTGGGATGTGGGCAGAGTGTTGGTGGTGCTGTGGAGGGAGTGTGGGCACTGCCAGTGATGCGCTGCCTGTGTTGCAGGGAGGATGGCGTTGCCAGTGTTGCTGCTGCCACTGGCCATGTTGGACGTGACGGGCAGTTGGGTGCTGCGGCTGTGGGGGTTGGGGACGCTGGTGCAGCTCTGGCTGTGGGGGGTGGGGCCGCTGTTGCAGCTCTGGCTGAGGGTGGTGGGGCGTCTGCCTGCGCTGTCCGTCTGCCCGCGGCCGCTGGTCCGTCTGGGCGCCAGGCGTCTAGCCGAGCCGCGGCCGGCACTGGCCACCTGCTGCCTGCTGCTACCCACCTACGCCAGCCTGGCACTGGCCGCGGCCTCCACCCACACCGAGCTCCTGCACGCCCCCCTCACCATCCGCCTGCCCCTCACCTGCCCGGTGATGGGGTGAAGGGAAGGTCGGGCTGTATGGGCGGATGAGGCGATTCTGTGGGGTGCGTGGGTGAGGGGGAAGTCGGGCTGTGGCGGGTGAGGGTTGATTGTCGGAGTGAGGGGGAGGTCGAGGGGTGAAGGGTGTTTCTCTGGGGTTGAGAGGTGAGGGGAGGAGAGGTGAGGGGGGTGAGGTGATTCTGTGGGGGCGAGGAGATGAGGGCTGATCCTCTGCGTGTGAGGGGGTGAGGTGTGTATCTCTGGGGGTGAGGGGAGATCGGGGGTGAGGGGTGTTTCTCTGGGGCGAGGGGAGGTCGGGGGTGAGGATTGTGTCTCTGGGGTGGTGTTGGGTGCTGCCTGTCATGGTGCTGCCTGTCATGATGCTGCTGTTGCCTCCTGCAGCTGTCGGCGCTGCTGCTGAAGGTGTGTGTGCTGTGCTACGGGGGGCTGCTGGCGGCCGAGGGCATCGTCACCAGTGGGGGTCTCGTCTCCTTCATCCTCTACCAGCTGCAGTTCATCGCCATCGAGGTGAGTGGGGCGGGGGGAGGCCTAAGGCCGCCACAGACCCAGGCACAGACCCAGACCCGCCGACCCAGACCCCCGGTCACCCGCTCCACCCCACCCGGCAACCCCCGGCAACCGGACACCCATGCCTCTGCCGTCAAGGTGAGCGTGTGTGTGTGTGCGTGGGGGGGGGGGTTACTGCTGGTGGGTTCAAACCCAGATCCACAGGCACCCGCACGGCCCCCGGGCACCCGGACACCCGTCCACCCGAGTCACCCGCCAACCGGACAACCGGCAACCAGACACCCAGACATCCGGCAACTGGACCCGTGACCCCCGGCAACCACCCGACAACTTAGCACCCGTCCTCCCGGCAACACCCGGCAACCAGATACTCGTCCACTGGGCTACCGGACACCCGCCCCCCTCCTCCGGCACCCACCCGGTAACCAGACACCCGCCCCCCTCCACCGGCACCCACCCGGTAACCGGACACCCGCCCCCCTCCTCCGGCAACCACTCGGTAACCGGCCACCCACGCACCCCGCCTCCCGTTGTCCCTGCTCCGTTAGCGCGCCTCCAGCCGTGTGCGTGACACTGAGGTGTGCCATGTGCCCCGCCAGGCCCTGCTCCATGTCTACCCTCACGTGAAGAAGGCGGTCGGGGCCTCGGAGAAGGTGCTTGAGTTCATGGACCGCCAGCACGCCCTGGCCCTTCAGGGGACCCTGGCCCCAGTGACACAGGGCGCTCGCATCCAGTTCCACAACGTCACCTTCGCCCACCCCAAGCAACCTGACGCCGCCGTGCTGAAGGTAAGGCGGCTCGTTCCCTAGGGCTGGGGGGACCGGTGGGCCGGAGCAGCGCTGCGCCTTACATGAGGCAGACCAGGGCTCGTCTGTGCATAAGAAACCAGGCAGCATCTCTGGAGAGAAGGAATGGGTGGCGTTACGGGTCGGGACCCTTCTTCAGACCGAGAGTCAGCGGAGAGGGAAACTAGATGACCACGAGGTCCACTGTTCGCTGTGGATGAGGTGATAACCAAGGGATACAAACAGTGAAACCAGCAGGATGACTGGGGTGGGGGAGGGACAGAGAGAGAGGGAACGCAGGGGTTACTTGTAATTAGAGAAATCAATGCTCATGCCCCTGGGTTGTCCAAGCACAACATGAGCTGCTGTTCCTCTAATTTGCATGTGGCTTCACTCCGACAACCCCCCCCCTCACCCCCTCACCTTAGTCATCCTGCTGGTTTCGCTATTTGTATCTCTTCGTTATCACCTCTTCCACAGCCAACAATGGACCATTGTGGGCTCCACCTTCCGTTGGTCATCTGTGCCTGTTCTGGTTTGTTTTGTACCTTTTCGTACTTCCAGTTTCCTCTCCGCTGACGCTCAGTCTGAAGAATAGTCTCGATCCGAAACCTTACCCATCTCTCAAGAGATGCTGCCTGAGCCGCTGAGTTACTCCAGCATTTTGTGTCAATCTTGTTGTGCTTGGCAGTGGAGGCCAATTTTCTCAATGCATTGAATAGAGAACTAGATAGATCTCTTAAGGATGGCGGAGTCAGGGGGTATGGGGAGAAGGCAGGGACGGGGTACTGATTGAGAATGATCAGCCATAATCCAATTGAATGGCGGTAGGGGTCGCCCCGTCCCGACGGTCAGTGTAGGAGTTGGCCCCGTCCCGACCGTCAGTGTAGGATTTGCCCCGTCCCGACGGTCAGTGTAGGACTTGCCCCGTCCCGACGGTCAGTGTAGGAGTTGCCCCGTCCCGACTGTCAGTGTAGGAGTTGCCCCGTCCCGACTGTCAGTGTAGGAGTTGCCCCGTCCCGACGGTCGGTGTAGGACTTGCCCCGTCCCGACGGTCAGTGTGGGACTTCCCCTGTCCCGACGGTCAGTGTAGGGGTCGCCCCGTCCCGACGGTCAGTGTAGGAGTTGGCCCCGTCCCGACCGACAGTGTAGGACTAGCCCCGCCCCGACGGTCAGTGTAGGAGTTGCCCCGTCTTCACGGTCAGTGTGGGACTTGCCCCGTGCCGACCGTCAGTGCAGGGGTTGGCCCGTCCCGACGGTCAGTGCAGGGGTTGGCCCGTCCCGACGGTCAGTGTAGGGGTTGGCCCCGTCCCGACGGTCAGTGTAGGAGTTGCCCCGTCTTCACGGTCAGTGTGGGACTTGCCCCGTCCCGACGGTCAGTGTAGGGGTTGGCCCGTCCCGACGGTTAGTGTAGGGGTTGGCCCCGTCCCGACGGTCAGTGTAGGGGTTGGCCCCGTCCCGACGGTCAGTGTAGGAGTTGCCCCGTCTTCACGGTCAGTGTGGTACTTGCCCCGTCCCGACCGTCAGTGTAGGGGTTGGCCCGTCCCGACGGTCAGTGTAGGGGTTGGCCCCGTCCCGACGGTCAGTGTAGGGGTTGGCCCCGTCCCGACGGTCAGTGTGGGAGTTGCCCCGTCCCGACGTTCAGTTTGGGAGTTGCCCCGACCCGACCGTCAGTGTAGGGGTTGGCCCCGTCCCGACGGTCAGTGTAGGGGTTGGCCCCGTCCCGACGGTCAGTGTAGGGGTTGGCCCCGTCCCGACGGTCAGTGTAGGGCTTGCCCCGACCCGACGGCAGTAACGGACTTGCACCGTCCCGACGGTCAGTGCCACGTCTCGACGGTTAGTGTGGGACTGGAGCGACTAGGCTTGTATACACTGGAATTTAGAAGGATGAGTGGAGATCTTATCGAAACGTATAAGATTATTAAGGGGTTGGACACGTTAGAGGCAGGAAACATGTTGCCAATGTTGTGGAATTCCAGAACAAGGGACACAGTTTAAGAATAAGGGGTAGGCCATTTAGAACTGAGATGAGGAAAAACTTTTTCAGTCAGAGAGTTGTGAATCTGTGGAATTCTCTGCCTCAGAAGGCAGTGGAGGCCAATTCTCTGAATGCGTTCAAGAGAGAGCTAGATAGAGCTCTCAAGGATAGCGGAATCAGGGGATATGGGGAGAAGGCAGGAACGGGGTACTGATTGAGAATGATCAGCCATGATCACATTGAATGGCGGTGCTGGCTCGAGGGGCCGAATGGCCTCCTCCTGCACCTATTGTCTATTTTCTATTGTCTATTGTCTATTGAGAGCGAATGGATAGCTGGGGGAACGATACTGAATAATGTTGCAACGTGCGAGAGGGAGGGAGTGAAGGTGAGAGAGAGGGGGGAAAGGCACGTGGGGAGAGGGTGGAAGAGGGAGATAAGTGGAGACAGACAGAGTGAGGTTGTAGTGGGCGGAAGGGAGAGAGATTGAAAGAAGCAAGAGGAATGGAAGGGGAGGAAGAGCGGAAGAGGGAAAGAGGTGGAGAGAGGGGAAAATGGAGAGGGGAGGAAGGAGGGAGCGGGGAAGACAAATAGAGGATCATTCGCATACGTTCCTCATGAGACAGTGAGATCAAGGGCCAGTTAAGGATCTGTAAAGAGACCTGCCCAAGACGGACGGCACGGTGGCGCAGCGGTATTGTCCCTGCACTTAGAACTTCGGTCACCCGGATTTGAACCTGACTACGGGCGCTGTCTGTACGGAGTTTGTACGTTCTCCCCATGACCGCATGGGTCGTCTCCAAGATCTTCGGTTTCCCCCCACACTCCAAAGACGTAAAGATTTGTCGGTCAATTTGATATAAATTTGGCATAAATGTACGTTGTTCCTAGCGGTAATTTGCGGGGATTGATGGGTGGGCCAGTTTCTACGCTCTATCTCCAAACTACATTAAACCAAACTAGGACAAGCTAGGACATCTTCGTAGAGCGAGGGGCCTGATACCTAGCTCAGGATCTCTCATAGAGTTACAAAGGTGTAAAAACAGGAAACAGGCGCTTCGGCCCACCTCGTTCATGATATCCTGGACTAGTCCCATTTGGTCCATATCCCACGACATATTACGTGTCCATATATCTGCCCGATTGGCTTTGAAAATCTGGCAACTCATTCCATACGGACTACATTCTGGGTGAAACTTGCCCCTGAGGCCTCTTTTAAATCTCTCCCCTGTCACTTTAAACCTATGTCTTCTAGTTTTAGAATCCTGTACCCTGTGAGTGTTGTCTTTATCCAAACCCCCATGATCTGTACACCTCAGTAAGATCACCCCTCAGTATCCAATGCGTCTAAGGAAATATTGCCAGCCTGCCCAAGCTCTGCCCACAACTCAAACCCACAAGCCCAGGCAGCAGCATCACAGTGAACCTCTTCTACACCCTTTCGGTAGCAAAGAAAGCAAACTCAATGCTGGCTTTTATTTCAAGAGGGCTTGTAGACAAAAACTGCAATGTAATGCTGCGGCTCTAATAGGCGCTGGTAAGGCCGCATTTGGAATATTGTGAGCAATTGTGTCAGCATATCTGAGGAAGGATGTGCTGGCTCTGGAGAGCATCCAGAGGAAGTTTACGAGAATGATCCCAGGAATGAGTGGGTGAACCTATGATGAGCGTTTGACGGCACTGGGCCTGTACTCGCTAGAGTTTAGAAGAATGAGGGGGGGCCTCATTGAAACACACAGAATAGCGAAAGGCTTGGATAGAGTGGATGTGGGGAGGTTGTTTCAACTAGTAGGAAAGTCTAGTACTAGAGGTCATAGCCTAAGAATTAAAGCACGTTCTGTTAGGAAGGAGATGAGGAGACATTTATTTAGTCAGAGGGTGGTGAATCAGTGGAACTCTTTGCCACAGAAGGCTGTGGAGGCCATCAGTGGACATTTTGATGGCAGAAAGATAGATTGTTGATTAGGAGAGGTGTCGGAGGTTATTGGGAGAAGGCAGGAGAATGGGGTTAGGAGGGAGAGATAGATCAGCCATGAATGAATGGAGGTGTAGATTTGGCGGTGCGAATGGCCTAATTCTACTTCTATCACTTACGACCTTTTGACCTTACAAACTTAATGACATCCTTTCTATAGCTGGCAGACCAGAACGGCAAATAATATTCCTAAGTGCTGTCTTAACAACTCCTTTGCTTTAGAGATACAGCGCGGAAACAGGCCTTTTGTCCCACCAAGTCCGTGACGAACAACAATCACCAACACACACAGGCGACAATTTTGTAACATTCCGAATGCCTGTAATCTACAAACATGCACGTCCTTGGAGTTGGGAGGAAACGGGAACACCAGGAGAAAAACCATGTGGTGACAGGGAGAACGTCCAAACTCTGACACAGACAGCACCCGCGGTCAGGATCGAACAGGGGTCTCGGGTGTAGTGAGGCAGCAGCTCCACCGCTGCGCCACCGTGCGGTCTTGTACTGCTACACCATGAAGGTAAGCGTGCAACAGGCCATGCTCCCCACCCTGGCCAGCTGACCCACCACTCCCCACCCTGGCCAGCTGACCCACCACTCCCCACCCTGGCCAGCTGACAAACACTCCCCACCCTGGCCAGCTGACCCACCACTCCCCACCCTGGCCAGCTGACCCACCACTCCCCACTGGTCCAGTCTGGCAAGGAATGGAGGCTATCCATTCTAGGACATCCGGGTTGCACTTTGTCTTCAGTAAACGCTGGTTCTCCCTGTTCTCATAGCTAGACTCCTCTGCTATCCGCGATTCCGCTGTGTTACATAGTTCAGGTCTCGCTCCCTCACCCATTCCTTCCCCCAATTTAGTAATTAGTCCTCATGTGTTTAAAAATATCTTTGCATTCACCGTATTTGCCAATAGTATTTCGCAGTGCTCGTTCTCCTTTGATTTTCATCTTACGCCCGATCTTAAGCCTCAATTATTCCCCCAAGAAATGTACTTAATTTCTATACTTGTCTTGACGTTCTGCATCTGCTTTCGCTAGGCCCGTATCTACTCTACTGACGTCAGGTTTCCTATGGATTTGGATCGTAAAATGACAACCAAACTTCTTCGTCTTCACAACTATCTTGAAACTGACATAATTATGAAAATGTCCTTCCAGCGATAATTCCATCATTTTCTCGCTGACATTTCATATGATAAGACCGAACACTGCTCCGTTTCCATTACGACTATCAAAATCGTGTCCCAAAACACTCGCCTGGACGCACCTAATAGATATCGACTAGTTTCACTTGCCTTTTTTATTATGTCGTGGGTGGAAACGTTGGAATCAATTAAAGCGTTCCAGAGAAGCAGGAGCTTAAATTCGAAACTTTGTGGTTCACCCTTCCCCTTCGCATCTTATGATTTCTCAAAACAGATCCATTGGACTTCCATGCAATTGCCCCCAAACCGGAACAGCAGGGATGGCGGCACTTATGGCCATGGCAGAACTCTGAACAGATTTAGACCATGCCCAATGGTTTACCCATTGCCCCTATAACGATGTTACCATATTTAGCGGCTGGTGTTCACGGACAACGTCACATGTGCAGAGGGGGGATTACTAAATTACTGTTTATTTACTGACATGCAGCTGAATGGTCCTCCACAGCAGCAATATTCTGTGCAAGATATGCAGTTTCTCAGAAGTAAAATGTCGGACAAGAGCGCAAACTCGTCACACTCAGGATCAGAGGCGCTGAACCTTTTGAACGACTGCAGAGAGATTTATATAGTTATCTAAGGAAGCTGCGAATGAATCTATATCAGTTATTGTAGATTCCTTCTCTGAATTGTGTGTAAACTTTCGCTGCTGGTGAGGCTGACAAATATTGTTGCTATACATTAAAGGAAATAATTTATAGATATGGATTACCGGGATACCTAGATAGTGATAGAGGATCCCATTTGCCGGGAAATTTCTGAGAGCGGTTTGCAATGTACTGAGAGTTCAACAGAAATTACATTGCACGTATCATTGACAATCATCAGGGATGATGGTAAGACACAAAGGGGTGAACAAAATCAAATATTGCCATGAAACTGGACTGAAATCGTTAGAATTAATACCTTTAGTACTAATGAGTATGAATAACTTAGTACCTAGTATGTAGATGTGAAGGGTAATATCAAGTGCTCCAGGTAATAAGTACTGCAGTAAAACGTGGAGGAAAAACTCACTGGATTCAGGTTGTGCATTGTAAACAGACGAAGAACGAGGACGATGAAAAATGGAGCACTAATTGATAACGATGACTATCGTTATTGTGACGATGACTGTCATTACCGCTATGACTTCTATATTGAGATTATATAGAAAGGTGTACGGTGTCTGGTTAATCATGTCAGTTTCCAAAGTTATACTGAGTTTTTATTGTACGTTACCATTGTGCCAAATTATCAATCCACAGTTTGTTTCACTGATTCTTCACATGTTTTCCGGATAGGTTAATTCTGATCCAGCAAGAATCCACCATAATGTTATCCCTTTCAACGTGTCGGAAACGGCCGTGGTACATCCCCCAGAACCATATCACCGTCCGGTCTATTTGTATGTCCACCAAAAGAACCGATGCAAATACAAGCCCAACCGTTACTGATATTTCTCTTTCCGGACCTTTCTGAGGCCTTTAGTGAAGTAAGGCCGGAAGGACAATTTACCGTGTCAGGCAAAATAGCGGGGCCACAAAGTAGGGAGCACTTTGTGCCGTCGATATTTCAACGTCTTTGATGGTCCCTATGACAGTACACGTAATAGCTTCAGTCACATTACGGCTCGAAACCTTTCACTGGAGACCCTTTTCTGGACATCTGTTTTCCGCTTTCGGTTGAATCCTTCATTGGCTGCAATAGTATCTACTTTGTCTGCGGCCAAAAGGTTGATCCCTGGTTGCCCCAGGATAGTTGAGGCTCATATTATTTAGCCCATTTTGATTCCTTTATTCACCATTCCATGTCCCTGTCCCAAATATGTTCAACAGTCAACACGCAAAGATTATTTGCTCATGCATTTCCTTGCAAGGGCATGGGAAATGGTGAGAGAGAGAAAGCACCAATCTAACCTCTGCGTCAGTAAAGACACCAATGACACTGCCCTAGCCTTGGAAGAAATAACTGCGTAGGCGGTGGACATCCGGACGATTGCTCTGCAGAATAGAATGGTTTTGTGTATCCTCCGATCAGAAAATGTGAGAACATAATACCTGTTTGGATCTGAATGATGTAATTATGTCCTAGATGCAAAATAAAACATTACCAACGGAGGTTGCAGGGTGACCTGGTCACGTTGAGTGAGTGTGCAGATGCGTGGCAGATGCAGTATAATATAGATAAATGTGAGTTTATCCACTTTGGCGGCAAAAACAAGGAGGCAGATTATTATTTCAATGGTGTTACGTTAGGTAAGGGGGAGGTGCAGCGAGACCTGGGTGTCCTTGTACACGAATCACTGAAAGTTGTCGTGCAGGTGCAGCAGGCAGTGAAGAAAGTTAACAAGAGGATTTCAGTATAGGAGTAAAGAGGTTCTTCTGCAGTTGTATAGGGCCCTGGTAAGACCACATCTGGAGTATTGTGTACAGTTTTGGTCCCGTAATTTGAGGAAAGACATCCTTGTAATTGAGGCAGTGCAGCGTAGGTTCACGAGGTTGATCACTGGGATGGCGGGACTGGCATATGAGGAAAGATTGAAAAGACTAGGCTTGTACTCACTGGAGTTTAGAAGGATGCAAGGGGGTCTTATAGAAACATATAAAATTATAAAAAGACTGGACAAGCTAAATGCATGAAAATGTTCCCAATGTTGGGCGGGTCTAGAGCCAGGGGCCACAGTCTTACAATAAAGGGGACGCCATTTAAAACTGAGGTGAGAAGGAACGTTTTCACCCAGAGAGATGTGAATTTGCGGAATTCTCTGCTACAGAGGGCAGTGGAAGCCAAATCACTGGATAGATTTAAGAGAGAGTTAGATAGAGCTCTGGGAGCTAGGGGAAACAAGGGATTTGGGGAGAAGGCAGGCACGGGTTATTGATTGTGAACGATCAGCCATGATCACAATGAATGGCGGTGCTGACTCGAAGGGCCGAACGGCCTCCTCCTGCACCTATTTTCTATGTTTCTATGTTTCAACCTGGCTGAGGGACTTCTTCAAGAGGCAGCCAAGATGCAGGAAACAAGATAATAATAGGAGGAGTACGTGGCCTCTGCGGGGATGTACAAAGGGATGGTTGGGATTGACAGGGACGTCTGCGATGCAAGATTTAATTGTTTTCGTTACCATCATCCCAGTATTGCACGTTTCTTCTGCGATTCTTAAATGTCGCTCTGAGGATGATGGGACGAAGTATCCCTGTTTTCCCAAGGCACGTTCGCCGAGCATCAAGATGGTTTCGGGACATGTATCTTTAGAAGAAATTTCTATTTTCACGACTTCAGTAGATATTGGCAGAGGAAGATCTTTGAATGTTAATGTTATTCGGGAGGCAATTGTAGTCCGGAACAGGATTTCCCGTACAGGTAATTGAGTGATTTGATTTATTATGTATCATGGGGATCATGGGGACATGCAACAGAGAAGCATGTCAGTCGACCCATGCTGAGCGCACCGACCATCAGTGATGGCAACACTGCGAAGAACGCGATGCCCAGTTGCTTCTCCTCATCGGCAGAGCTCGAAGTAATTTAGGTAAAATTAGTAGATTATGCGTAAAGGCAACGCAGCATTGTTGCTTCTGTGAAGGACCAGGTATTTGTACTTATTCACTTAATCCAGTTTGATATCTGCCATAACTAATCCTGATGGTTGCATAACTTCATACTAACAGAGAAGGTTAGTTTATTAACCTGAACGTGCAGCCCTCCACTCACTCTGCAACAACCCGGACACCCCTCCTGAACGTGCAGCCCTCCACTCACTCTGCAACAACCCGGACACCCCTCCTGAACGTGCAGCCCTCCACTCACTCTGCAACAACCCGAACACCCCTCCTGAACGTGCAGCCCTCCACTCACTCTGCAACAACCCGGACAAACTCTTGAAGGTTAGTTTATTACACTCATTGCCATCATATTCCTACTGTACTACGGAGCAAATGTTCCTTCTCCTTTTCCGCAGTTCTGCGGAACTGGGTCAAGAGCCTCAGACACGAAATATTAGCTACTTCTATTCCACCCTCTTTCTGTTACCATTTCAGATTTCCAACTAATACGTTGATGGTGTTTAGATTGTGTTGTTCTGCGTCTGGAGGCGTGTAGGGTTGCCCTGGTCCTAACGGTTTCCTGAGCCGAACTCAACATTATAAACCTCAAGAGATGCAGAAATTAGGATTTCATTATGAATACGCTGCACGTATCCAAAACTCCAATAACACTGGTACAATATTCCAAGCACTACAATAAGACTGTTCTTTACCAATGTAGCACAATTTCAACATATCTGAATCATTATAAATTTCACGTGCTTGTTTAAAACTTCGTATCTCAATTAGCTTAACGGAACGAAGACTAACAGTTTTCCAACTAAAAAAGAGAATAACGGTTGACAAGAAATTTGTAAGTTTCTTCGACAAAAATGCTTTGTGGGAAAGTAAATAAAATATTATGTATTGCTTCTCGTTTTAAGTTTAATGCAGAATGTATTAACGGCAGTTATGCAGGAGAATAACGACAAAATATGACATTAGAAATAGATCACTGATAAAATAATTTCCGGTTCTAGATTCAAACCCTTGACATTCCTGTTAACGTGCCTGTTAAAACACATTATGGATATATTTGGAATTTGAATATAATTGTTTACGTCACACCCTAAAAGGGAAGTGCAGCGAAATTCGCACAGGGTCGGCGACGCAGTTTATATGGTTTATTAAAATATGGATTGTAATTCAGAAAACGCCTCTTACGCGGGTAGAACAAGGACGACGGAGATAACCTTCATAAAAAGTAATGATTTGTCCGGGCTTCTCATTGATAATTTAAAAACGCTAAAGGACGCAGACATATTGATACAAAAGTCAAAATTGAAGATGAACATAAGATTAGAATCAGCTATGTATGTTCAGGTTGTCAGGCAATATCGATTGGAAAACTCCAGATCAGCAGGAAGTTTTCAGTACAGGATAAATGTACCAACTTAAATATACGCTAATATCTGATAGAATATTACTTTTGACAGATGTGATCCTCATCCTATTACATTGCTTTCTGTACTGATTGACGAATTTTTGGGTCGGGACCATCCTTCAAACTGTCGAAGGTTTACCAGTCTGAAGAAGGGAACGTCAATTCCCTCCCCAAATGCTGGTTGACCCGAGTACCTATAACCTTCAATGTCGGGAGCCACGACCGCCCCGACGTGGCAACTTCAACAGCCAGACCGCGGGAGAAGACGGCAGGGAAGAGGGAAGACATGCTGGCCTTCCATCACAGTGAGGAGGTGACTGGAGGAGACTCGCGGTGATGGATGTTTCTTTTTGTTTGGTGTTGGTTTGTGATTGTGTGTTATTGCATATTTTTATTGCTTATTTTTATTGGTCTTATTGATGGACTGTGGGTAATTTTTCATTTCACTGCACATTTATGCGTATGTGACAAATAAATTGACTATTGACTATTGACTATTGACAACCTGCGTTTCCTGATATTGGTCGGATATTATTAATCAGTTAGATATAAAATTATAACTGCAAAAACAGAACATTCTCTGTAGGAACAACTACACTTCAAAAAATGTTTGAATGGATTTAAGAAATGGATAAATCAGAATATCGCAATTCGTCTCATGTTCCGTCACGCCACTTTTAGATATGACTTAGGACTAACGGAATCAAGGGATATGGGGATTTAGCAGGAACGGGGTACTGATTTTGAAAGATCAACCATAATCATATTGAATGGCGATGCTAGCTCGAAGGGCTGTTCTGCACCTGTTTTCTATGTTTATGCTGATTTCCCTTGGTCTGCACTCGCGCAATCTGAGTCCTGCTGCAGGATCTCGAGCCGCCAATCTCCAATCTCAATCTCAATCTGCTGTGTCTGTGTTTTCTGAAACATTGGTCCTCGCTATTGAACAACAAAATAGACAGTAAACCATAATCCGCCCACTGCGCCGCTACTTTCCAATTTATCCCATTACTGCGTGCGGAGGACTATCGGCAATGACAATTGTTGCCACCAAAATAATACAGAGAACATGAAAATGAAATCTCACTGCGCCGTTGCTGGGAATTGCAGTTCGGCTGCCTTTCAGGAACCAAAATAATCGCGTTGCAAATAAAGGTGGAAAGATAATTTTTGCCAGGATTTCTACTTGATTACCTTTCATTTCCATCATGGAAACGTGATAATCTGTGGTCATTGTTTGGCAACGGTAATCAATGCAAGGCACCAACGATCATTCGAGATTAAGGCCCTGATGGCCGATAGATGGCATTAGCAGGGGGAGCATGGTAATATCATAAATGTTTCTTGGGACGCGTGTATCACGGATTTTCTTGATCAGTAATGTCACACGTTATATGGACGAGTAGCTTGACTGTCCAATCGCAATAACACTGCAGACAGATTAAAAGATGTCTACGTCATTACCATAATCCTGTATAGTTCACTGACAATTTCAGCCAGATGGAAAACTCAGGCGTTACACCTCTCAGCAGACGACTGGTAATAAAGTGAACATTTAAGAATCAATTCTGGTGTGAAAATAGGGTGGAAGTTTGTTTCGTCGAATCCCGCTGAATGTGACCGTGCGTTGCCACGGAAAACAAACTGGAGGGTGACGCCGGCAGCATTTGCTGAGAAACAACATCATAACATTCTTTTTTTTCGGTATGTTAAAAGCTTGTAAACTTACAGACCTGTATTCGCAAGTGGCTTGAAAATTTCTGATCACCACGCTTCTGAAAAATAATTCTTATTTGAGGAAATTTAAGCCCGTGCTTCTCTTTCTGTCGTCAATATATTGGTAATGTTGGACAAAGAGGAAATAACACCTATGTAAATCATGTGGCTGGAGTGCAGTGTCCCTGACATCCACAAACATAACGTGTCTAAATCCGGTGATCATGGTGTACATTACCTCGAGCCTCAGGGTCACCCTTGATACATTACAATTTGCCTACCGTTCTCGGACAATTGATCGGATGCCATCTCCATGGCACTACGGTGGTCCTCTGTAAAACACCTGGAGAAGAAGGTCTATTATTTATTGCCCATGGATCCACAATCGATATCACAATCCTAACCAACCACATCTTCAAGTTCCTGTAACTTGCAGTTATCACGCCCTCTGCCGCAGACTCCCTTACCCATTCACACAATCAGAAAGGGTAGGCGACAAATCATCATCCGCGATCATTTTCAAAATCGACGCACAGCAAAGCCGCGTCGTCCGCCTCTTACTCTCTCCCCATACATTTACTGCTGTGTGGCCAGATCTTGCTCCAACTCAATTTACAGGAGTGTAGATAATTACACCATGGTCGGCCGGATCTCACAAGGAGATTGAGAACTTCGTAACATGATGTCAAAACAACAGCCTCTTCCCCCATGAGAGAAAGACGAAAGAGCTAGGTATTGGATTTATGGAGAGAGGTGGAGTTCATGAACCAGTCTGCATCAATGGTGCTGAGTTAGAAACTAGGTGGACAGGTAGATGTGTTGAAAGAGAGCACTGGAATGAGAATTACAATAAATTGGAAAGGTCGTCCTTCGGTCCAATATCTCACAAGGTATCACCTAAAAAAACATAATTCAATCCGCTGCAGAAAGACTAAAAGAATGACGATTTGTTAAAGATGGTACAAATTAACGATTGACTTGAGAGCGAGTGCATTGGATCACAGTAATTATAAACAGCTATGGTTTTGTTATGCTTTGTGCAATATTTCTGTCACATATTCAGACTCTTTCACAATCTCGGTAAACTTGATTGTTCATATAATCATAGATATCCCCTCAGATTTTAATTGCACATGGTACTTGCAAAACTGAAGAGAATGTGCACATTGAACCTATTGGAGCAGCTAATGAAGAGATTTCAAAATAAACCGCAATAAAGCGTCTACAAAAACTTTTAAACCGATGTTTCATGTATTGACGATTTCAACTGATGAAATATGTGTCTACAGGTTAACATTTTAACAGTGACGACGGGCATGAAACAAACAACCTAATTAACGTGATCGTGATTGAATAGTACCAATCACCTTGCATGTTGATTCCTCCCTCGAGGTTTCTGTAAAGTATAAGTAAGAACTAAATTTGACATCGGGAGTTCCGACTAGAAAGGAATCTTCCAACTAAATATGGAAAAGCCGGCACTCCTGAAGACCAAGAGTATTTATTATCCTATCCTTGCAATCATTGGTGTCCCAGGTAGGTGAGCCATGCAATGGTTTTACAGATATACGTTGATATGCCAACAGAAGATATGAAACATCATAGCAAATATATCTGAAAAGATTAGTTTTCTATGAAATTATTAATACAAACAGCGTACTGTAAAAATAATGCTTCTCGCTACCTGATCCGAAGTATCATGCTTAGCTCACTAATGTACGGGAGCTAACAATCATGTGAAAAAATGATTGAATTTCTTTGACGGTAAATTATTTGTACACGTTATATAAGTAATATAATATTTTATATATTTAATATCAGTTAAGTCAATTGGACACAACAAGCTTTCCTTCCGCTCCGCACACACGGTCTACCTAACACTGTCCTATTGCACGCTTCTCAAAAGGGGTCTGCATATAAATGCCGCGGTTCAAGCTCTTTCTATTTTCATTCCATGCAGTTGATTTTGTGTAGCTTCATTATACGAAGAACGAGTAACCATACGGCGGCTTGCTGCCGAGCATTATTGATCGTAGCTGATTTTAACTGTAGACTTCACGGTCGAAATACAAAAAAAACGTTTGTCGGATTCTCAGTATTCTAGAGCTCTCCCCAAAGAATGTCAATCATGCAAGATAGTCCTTGCACATGCGATGATCGCAGATACCTCCATCTGCCTGATAACATATCGCGAAATAAAACATGCAAGTAGAGGGGATCTACCGGTGAGTATCCATAAAACTGACGTCTTTTTATTTCCACTGTGAATCCTCAACTAAATTAGTTCATGGATAATTGAGGCTGAGCACCATGGTTTATTTTGAAGCTTTGTAACATTTAATTACAATTTGCACAAATTGAAACTCTCCTGATTTGACTTACCAGTTTGAATAGTCGTGATTTGCCCTTCAGAGTAATGTGTAAATTTAATCTATTGATGAATATATTACTTGTGCCTAATACTGAAATAAAAGATGATAATTTGTTATAAATAACACAGAACACTAGAAAGAAGACATCACAATACAGTAATGCACAGCGGAGAAAGCAAATTCGCCGTTGCATTTCAGGGAGGTTTAACTTTTACATTCAGTAGACATTCAAGAAGAAAGGTAACACCTGTTGCTTTTAGATTTTTCTGTCAGATTTAATCGCTACCATTTTTGTTTTTGTCGCCGAGATGGGATTAAAGTGTTGAGAATTCATCTGCAGACTGTGAAGGGTTGTGTAGCGGAGATTGTGGCATGCTCCAGGTTTAGTAGTTTGGGTCGATGTGTTGCATGGTAGTGCTTTCACGAAATTTTACATGTATCCGGAAATCCAGAGGCACTAGGCATAATCATGTCCAAGGGCAAGCTCTTTCTTTACTCATGGTGTTGTTTAATAGTGTAGATATGGTTATTGGACATTATTGAGCTGAGAGGGCGTTTAAGTTCGAATTCAATCCATCAGACCTACAGCAACCACAGCTCGAGTCATTTCATCGTGTTGCTTCTTTATATGTTTGCATATTTGCATGTTTTCGAGATTACCAAAAGTGAACGCAAACCTCTCCTGGTGCACGTATTGTCAGAAGTCCACCAGTGTTGTTCCGGGGATGGGCGCGCAGGGTAAGGCTGGGTCTTACATTTATGTTTCCGAGTGGATTCGCCTTGCAAGATAGAGGATGATCCCACGCATTCAGGGCTTTGCAATCTGCAAATCTTTAGCGGGATGATGCTAACCTGCCAGTCAGTGCAATGAGTCGGGATGTAAATGCGTTGAAGGCCGATCTGTGAACCTATTGGCAAGTTGTGCCTCTGCGGTTCAGATATGCTGCCCGGTTTTTCTTGGCTCAAGAAGCAACTGTCTATCATCTGTGATTGACTGAATTTCAAAGCATCAGGACACCACCGAGAGGAGCTGGCGGACTGATCACGGCCCTTCTGTCGTTCATTTCTGTATTGACAGAACACGCGTGTTTACAATTGGAGCAAAGAATAGAGTGTATGAGCACAATTTGTATCCCTCACCAATTTAATGCCATACAGCCAGATAACAAAATGTAGCGTGACAAAATTATTTGAATATGGTCGTAGTCAATGTGGCGACAGTAATTAAAACAAGTGATTGCCCTTCCATTTCTCAATATGTTTGAATTATTTGGCACAAGCCTAAGATGTTTAAACTAAATCATTTGTTTTAATGCTGATGTGTTTCATTATTTAGTGTGTTAAATTTATTCCAATATTTTCTTGCTTGCCTTGAGTCTTTGGAGGTATTTCACACAAAAACTGTCGATATCTGTTGAGTATCAAAGGTTGTCCGTCTTTTCCAAAGTCACGACTTCAGTCCGTGCTACATGTGCCGAATTAATGTATGAATTAATTCCGTGGCGGATATCACACGTAAGCCTGCTTGGTCCGCCATATCGGAACTAAAACGTGCGTACGTCGAGTCTAAGGGGAGAGAAATGGACAGCAGGCGACTATGAAAATTTTAAAGATTATCCTCTGCTAATTTATTACATTTGAGGAAAGGAATGAGAAATGCCAGAAGTGTGTATGCTTCGGAGGGGAACAATTTACATACAGCTGCGAGCTCTAAACGTCACATTTACACATAAGATGCGAAAATTACACGTATGTGGTTATCAGTGGGGAGGCGCGTGTGCGACGGTATCCACGAGAGAAATTAAAGTAACATGAGTGCCAAACACGTGAAAATTAAAATCTGAAATGAATAAGCATCCTTGGTCGTCGGGTACCCACCTGCAAATGACCTCTGGACTTCAGGACAGGCAGGCTCCTGCCACGTAGAACTGGTTATAACATCTCCACAAGGCTGGTTCACAACACTGCTACTGCTCGGGGCTGTGTGCTCAGTTCATGCTCTATTCCGTATACATCCATGCGTGTTTGACCATGTACGACGTTCACACGGTCTTTATGTTAGCCGATGATACTGACGGGAACTGCGACAAGAATGATGAGACGAAATAGAGGAAGGAAATCCGGAACAAAGTGTCAATAATTCAGGACACCTATCTGGCCGTTAACATTTATGCGACACAGTTGCGTTTGAACCAAAAGAAGCGAAGAGGACAGAACATCGCCCCATCTCATCTCTAGATGTGGTCAACATTTCATGTTCTGTGGCATTAATATCACCAGAGCCATAGCTGGTCTCTTCGTGGAGATGCGGTAAGAAGAAAACGCATCAGCATATATTCGGCAAGTCCACGAGTATTCTCTGCAAACCAGGCAGATGCGCTGAACACAGTATTTCCACGGATTCGTTCTCAAGCAGGTAGGCAAAGCCACAGTCTTTAAATGCCTGATTATGCAGAGGGTGGTGAAACATTGAAAAATCTGCCACAGAGTTGCCGTTTTCTTCAGTCCAACGGGCATGCTAGATGGCTGATGCCCAGACCATTCCGTTATCCCTCTTTTGCCTTCTGTAACGTCTATATTTAATGAAAGATTCTTCTCCACTGCTATCAATCTCCTTAATCACACCACTTTCAGGGAGGCAGCGCCATATGTCCTTGCTCTGAACTCTCCATTATTCTGTTATCTCGTTATTGTTACTTAGTGTTTACTTTTGCAATTCATCAAGCTGAATTACTATTTTGTATCATTGTGACGTTTTAAATTCGGTCGGTGGTACATTTTTATTGCTTTTACCCTTAGCGTGCGCTATTATCTGTATGAGCCACATGATTTCACTGCATCCAGTTTATTTGACAACAACGTAATGTGAACCGGTGGTATTTCAAGAATACCTCATAGCCGTTCAAAGCCGTTCATATCCGCTTGCGATAAAGCCGTGATATTTTGGTCGCCTGTTGATGTTCACTGAACTGACAAACCGCTTCGATAATATGTCGCACATAATATCCACACAATCCTTTGAAAACCGCAGCATATTTATAAAAATAACTTTATATTTTGCAAGGAGCAGTAAACATGAGGGGTTTCAGTTTGAAGTATTTTCACCATTAGAATGTTAGCTCGCTAACCAAATCTTTTTATATTAAGTGAGCATCAGATCTGCTCCAACTGTAAACCTGGGTGATATATTTTAGTATTCCAGTCGTAAAGCAAGAAAAATACGTCCACGCATGACAAATTGAGGCAAATTAATATATATTTCGCGGGTTATTTCTCGTTCGTAATGTAATTTTCTTCTTTTGTTTGCAGCAAATTTGATGGCAATCCTTATCCTGTCGTCTGGAAAGTGCGGCCTAACTAGATGTGTCATCCAGTATTTGAAATCAATGGCGGTAGCCGATCTGCTAGTACTGGTTTTCAGTGCAATTCTGTATGAGATTAAAGAGGCATATTTTCCACATTCATTCCTCAATTACACCCCCATTTGCAGTCTTGTTATTGCACTTAATTATTTTTCGCTCGATTGTTCCGTCTGGCTGACTGTCACTTTTACATTCGATCGATTTGTTGCTATATGTTGCCAATCGTTACGTACAAAATATTGTACCTTGAAGACAGCATTGAAGGTAATAACAGCGGTGTTTATGTTCAGCGTTTTACAAAATACTCCAGTCTACTTTGTATTTGAACCGCGGGAAGTAATTAATGAGGTGCCATGGTCCTGTTATGTAAAATCAAGTTTCTACACATCACCCACGTGGATCGCGTATTTATGGTTTGAAACACTCTTAACTCCATTTGCGCCATTTGCGTTGATCATTCTGCTCAATTCCTTGACCATAAAGCATATTATCATGGCCAACAGAGTCCGGAGCAAACTCAGAGGGAGTAATAGAGAGGCGTGTCAGACTGACCAAGAGACTGAGAACAGAAAGAAATCGATCATTTTACTCGTTGCAATATCTGGAAACTTTATTTTCTTATGGATGGTAAACCTCGTGTGCTTCATCTGTGTACAGTTTACAGATAATCAATTTTTGGCAGCAGATTACGACGACCCTTTCACCATTGCGGAACATAGTGGCTTTATGCTAAGGTATTTGAGTACTTGCACAAACACTTTCATTTATGCTGTTTCTCAGAGACACTTCAGAGAGGAAATGAAACATGTAATTTCACGTCCCTTTCTTGTCATTACTAACATATTCAAACGTTGGAAATAGGTTTAACACAAAGGGAATTTCATGCAAAAATGTTGATAAGTGATAATTTGAGAGGCACCCATACATTACTGTAACATGAAATAACTATCGTCGTGGTATCCCTTTCCACAATTTATTGGGATCTACCCCCCCCCTATTTTGTCCCCATGAAACAATAATAAACCAAAGTGATATTTTTGAAATAGAGTGTAGGTCATTGAAGTATTATATTTGTTTCAATTTACTGATCCCATTTATGGCGAGAACTTAGTTTGAAGTTCATTGTCTGTCATCAGAACCAGAAAATCGTTCAAATCAGTATAATATGGTCTGTTATAAATCGGGCGGAATTAAACATAGAAGGATTTTTCTAAAACGATCCGTGGGGCCTGACGGACGCCAAGGTTGACTGAAAATATAAATGATGTTCCTTCCCACTGAGCTATTGTGAGCTTTTAAAAACGATTTCGTGCTGACTATTCCTGATGAAAAATTGTTTCAGATTTAACTTTTCTTGGACCATAAGACTTTCAAACATTCGAATAAAATTAGGTTACTCGACCTGTTGACTGCCAGTCGATCGTGACGTGTCTATTTTTTCCTCTCAACCGCATTCTCCTTGTTTCTCTCGGTTATTTTCGACGTTCTTACTGATCAAAGCCATATGGATCGGTGTATAAAGCACCCTTTGTCCTGACCTCTACATCCATTTGTGGCAAGGACTTTCACATATGCACAGGGACTTCCAAGTGCACTCCATACCGTGATATGATCCATAATAGATTTAAAAAAACTTGTGTTCCCAAGCTACAACATCATTAAAGGTTTACACAGTTGCCGGAAAGGAAAGCGAAAATGACTGTGTAGGAATAAAAGAAAAAAGTAGAAGCAACAACCCTGACAATTTCTCCACCCGAACATTGCCTGTTGCTCGTCCCACAGATATTGTTTCTCCAGCATTTACTGTTTTCAGTTCAGATCGGCACATTTGTTACTTGATATTCAACTGACTATCTGACTGAAGGTGGCAATTGTATAGTTTCTCTAACTGCGACTCTCAAACTAGTATTAATTAAAGAATAAGTTGTGTAAAAGTATCTGATGAATAGATTGCGTGAAAGGATCATAATGATTAAAGGAAAGCGATTAAATTGCCGTCAGTGCCCATTATTGTGGGCTATTTTTTTTCACTGCGAGTTTTAAGCTACTGCGTCTTATGATTGTACTGTTGACCGGAATGTGTCTGGCTGTCGTAATATTAGAAGGAGCAAACATAAAAAAATACTTGGTAAAGTGTATTCAAATGACGCATTGTCGTGTATGCTATCAATAGACAATAGACAATAGGTGCAGGAGTAGGCCATTCAGCCCTTCGAGCCAGCACCGCCATTCAATGCGATCATGGCTGATCACTCTCAATCAGTACCCCGTTCCTGCCTTCTCCCCATACCCCCTCACTCCGCTATCCTTAAGAGCTCTATCCAGCTCTCTCTTGAAAGCATCCAACGAACTGGCCTCCACTGCCTTCTGAGGCAGAGAATTCCATACCTTCACCACTCTCTGACTGAAAAAGTTCTTCCTCATCTCCGTTCTAAATGGCCTCCCCTTATTCTTAAACTGTGGCCCCTTGTTCTGGAATCTCACAACATTGGGAACATGTTTCCTGCCTCTAATGTGTCCAATCCCCTAATTATCTTATATGTTTCAATAAGATCCCCCCACATCCTTCTAAATTCCAGTGTATACAAACCCAATCGCTCCAGCCTTTCAACATAGACAGTCCCGCCATTCCGGGAATTAACCTAGTGAACCTACGCTGCACGCCCTCCATAGCAAGAATATCCTTCCTCAAATTTGGAGACCAAAACTGCACACAGTACTCCAGGTGCGGTCTCACCAGGGCCCGGTACAACTGTAGAAGGACCTCTTTGCTCCTATACTCAACTCCTCTTGTTATGAAGGCCAACATTCCATTGGCTTTCTTCACTGCCTGCTGGACCTGCATGCTTCCTTTCATTGACTGATGCACTAGGGCGCCCAGATCTCGTTGAACTCCCCCTCCTCCTAACTTGACACCATTCAGATAATAATCTGCCTTTCTATTCTTACTTCCAAAGTGAATAACCTCACACTTATCTACATTAAACTGCATCTGCCATGTATCCGCCCACCCACACAACCTGTCCAGGTCACCCTGCAGCCTTATTGCGTCTTCCTCACAATTCACACTACCCCCCAGCTTAGTATCATCTGCAAATTTGCTAATGGTACTTTTAATCCCTTCGTCTAAATCATTAATGTATATCGCAAATAGCTGGGGTCCCAGCACCGAACCTTGCGGTACCCCACTGGTCACCGCCTGCCATTCCGAAAGGGACCCATTTATCCCCACTCTTTGCTTTCTGTCTGTCAACCAATTTTCTATCCATGTCAGTACCCTACCCCCAATACCATGTGCTCTAATTTTGCCCACTAATCTCCTATGTGGGACCTTGTCGAAGGCTTTCTGAAAGTCGAGGTACACCACATCCACTGACTCTCCCCTGTCAATTTTCCTAGTTACATCCTCAAAAAATTCCACTAGATTTGTCAAGCATGATTTCCCCTTCGTAAATCCATGCTGACTCGGAATGCTCCTGTTACTGCAATCCAAATGCTCAGCAATTTCGTCTTTTATAATTGACTCCAGCATCTTCCCCACCACTGATGTCAGACTAACTGGTCTATAATTACCCGTTTTCTCTCTCCCTCCTTTCTTAAACAGTGGGATAACATTTGCTATCCTCCAATCCACAGGAACTGATCCTGAATCTATTGTACATTGAAAAATGATCTCCAATGCTTCCACTATTTCTAGAGCCACCTCCTTAAGTACCCTGGGATGCAGACCATCAGGCCCTGGGGATGTATCAGCCTTCAGTCCCATCAGTCTACCCAAAACCATTTCCTGCCTAATGTGGATTTCCTTCAGTTCCTCCATCACCCTAGGTTCTCCGGCCCCTAGAACATTTGGGAGATTGTGTGTATCTTCCTCAGTGAAGACAGATCCAAAGTAACGGTTTAACTCGTCTGCCATTTCTTCGTTCCCCATAATAAATTCCCGTGCTTCTGTCTTCAAGGGACCCACATTTGCCTTGACTATTTTTTTCCTCTTCACATACCTAAAAAAACTTTTGCTATCCTCCTTTATATTATTGGCTAATTTACCCTCGTACCTCATCTTTTCTCCCCGTATTGCCTTTTTAATTAACTTTTGTTGCTCTTTAAAAGAGTCCCAATCCTCTGCCTTCCCACTCTTCTTTGCTATGTTATACTTCCTCTCCTTAATTTTTATGCGGTCCCTGACTTCCCTTGTCAGCCACAGGTGTCTCTTACTCCCCTTAGAGTCTTTCCACCTCTTTGGAATAAATTGATCTTGCAACCTCTGCATTATTCCCAGGAATACCTGCCATTGCTGTTCTACCGTCTTCCCTGCTAGGGCCTCCTTCCAGTCAATTTTGGCCAGCTCCCGCCTCATGCCTCTGTAATCCCCTTTGCTATACTGTAATACCGACACTTCCGATTTTCCCTTCTGCCTTTCCATTTGCAGAGTAAAACTTATCATGTTGTGATCACTGCCTCCTAATGGCTCTTTTACCTCTAGTCCCCTTATCAGATCAGGATCGTTACACAACACTAAATCCAGAATTGCCTTCTCCCTGGTAGGCTCCAGTACAAGCTGTTCTAAAAATCCATCTCGAAGGCACTCTACAAACTCTCTTTCCTGGGGTCCATTTCCAACCTGATATTCCCAATCTATCTGCATGTTGAAATCTCCCATAACCACCGTAGCATTACATTTTTGACACGCCAATTTTATCTCCTGATTCAACTTGCACCCTATGTCGAGGCTACCCTCTACCTCTCTGTTCCTGGCCTCACCAGCACGAGGTACCGGTAGCAGTCCAGAGATAACCACCTTCGACGTCCTACTTCTCAGTGTTTTTCCCAACTCTCTAAACTCCCGATGTAGCACCTCCTTCCTCTTCCGCCCGACGTCATTCGTGCCCACGTGCACAACGACTTCAGGTTGATCGCCTTACCTCACTAGGATTTTCTGAAGCCGGTCCTATGTTTCTTGTCCGTGAACACTTGATTCATTTAGAGGATGCGTTCGCTCCAATGTACAATGATCTATCGCTTGACATTGCAACAACTGGCAAGATCCGTTCCATGTGATTATGACGGCAGTTATTTAATCTCACAAAAGTTTATAAATATCGACATCAATAAAGCTTTATCGAAAGGTTGGCTGATCAGACTAGAAAAATAATCTATGTGGCAGTCGTGCATACAATTCGCTTCATGTATTATCGTCAAGAATATAACTATTTCGCTGGGGTGATGCAAGAAGATATCAGGTTATATTGAATAGACGGCATCTGAATATTATAATAGAAATGCCATATGCGTTCTTTGCAGACCATAATTGTTATCTCGTATAAAGGTATTAAAAATCGAAATTATTGTTCAAAATTGAAGATATTTCCAAGAGAAATATCATTGCAATAATGTTAGCATCCGTTCTGAAATCTTTAACATAATATTTGCAGCAAGGAAAAAGGAAACGTTGTGTTCATGATGGATGACCTCTTTCTTTCGTAAACGTAGTTTTCCCACTGCTGTCATGCGTGGATCCTCACCCACATCTCCTCTGCGTCTTGCAATTCTGCTCTCTCTTCCCTTGCCTCCGCACGGAACTAATAAAGAGATCCCCCGGTCCTTCGCCTTCACATCACCAGCCTCCCAATTCAACACATTATTCTCCATTCCCCGCCCCCCAACACACACACCTTCCCATCCCGAATGTCACTTGCCATTCGTAAAGACCGCTCTCTCTGCAACTCCTTGGTTTATTCATCACGGCGCACCCAAACCACCCTCTCCACAGATACCTTCCCCTGCAGCACAGGAGACGTAACACCTGTCAGTATACCTCAGGCCTTACATCCGTCCAAGGATACCAGTAGTCCTATGTGAGAGAGATGTTCACGTGCATCTCCACTGACGTCACCTGCTGCTTTTTGTGCTCCCGCTATGGACTCCCATACTTCGGCGAGACTAAAGGTTGTTGAAGCGAACATTTCACCGAATACTTGCTCTCGGTCAGTGAGATCGTCCACCATATTCCAGTGACTAAACAATATAACTCGTTTTTTTTCCATTGCCACACGCATTCGTGTACCTGGCCTCCTCCATTGTCAGAGTAAGGCCATACGTAAGCTGATGGAACACCATCTCATAATCCGCTTGTGTATTGTACAGATTAACGGTGTTAACACGGAACCGTTTAATAATTAGTAACTAACCGGAACAACGACTCCCCCTTTCTACCTCCACCCTCCAACCCCTCTTCAATGTGCCCCAACTGCATTCGAAGGAATGTCTCCCCTCGCTCCACGTGAAACCATCTGCCAATCACCCCCCTTTACCTATCCAACTGCCATGCCAGACTTTGTCCCACCCTCACCTCTCTATCAGCTTTCTACCCAGGCACAAGCACGATCTGTGTGAACAATTCCCTGACCTGAAGAGTTAACGAACCACGTTCTCCATAAATACTGTACGACGCCGTAAATTACAACAGTAATTTGGATCTACAACATCTACAGTTTCTTGCATCTTCATATGTGTGAATATATTGGACTAGTAGTTAACTCGTGCTAAACTGAATCCCGATATAGCACCACCTTCCCTGATAATTTTGACCGTACACGCCAATTCATCTTCCGTTTTATGCATCGCCCATCTCTATCTCGGGTAATAGGATTGCTGCACACCAATTTCCACCTTGAACGTACTTCTCAACTGTCTATCTATTCTCCCAGTTCATCACGCTCTGTCACATTTGATCTGATGATGGTCCTTCGCATAATATTGTTCACGGTATGACGTTGCCCACCGCTTCCACATCAACCATCTATCACCCTGGCACACTTAGACCAAGTTGTCCCACTTGGTCCATCCAGGTGCTACAAACAAGAGACAACTAAGCTACAAACTCGAAAGTCGTTGTGATGTAAGAAGAAGTCGGAGCATCCAGGGGAAACCCACGCAGTGACATGAAGACTGAGCAAATTCCAGACAGACATCATCGAGATGAATGTCAAACTTGGGTCAAGAGCGCGATAAGCCAGCAGTTCTCTTCCGCCCATTACTCATCTCACCCACTGTAGCTCTGCCGCTCCCCCCCCCCCCCCGACCCCCTTGGCGTGAATGTCCAAAACGTAATCGTACGCACTTAACAGTTCACGTTAAATAATTATGTCAGCATCAATGCGATACCGCCACAGAGCTAGTTTCGCCACCCTGTCATATTTTTTTCATATTTCAGATACAGCGCGGAAACAGGCCTTTTCGGCCCACCAAGTCCGCGCCGCCCAGCGATCCCCGCACATTAGACTAGGGACAATGTTTTACATTTACCCAGTCAATTAACCTGCATACCTGTACGTCTTTGGAGTGTGGGAGGAAACCGAAGATCTCGGAGAAAACCCACGCAGGTCACGGGGAGAACGTACAAACTCCTTACAGTACAGTACCCGTAGTCAGGATCGAACCTGAGTCTCCGGCGCTGCATTCGCTGTAAGGCAGCAACTCTACCGTTGCGCCACCGTGCTGTCATTTCAGCATTCGGAACGAACCATTCACACTACAAATCACCGATTCACTCTTTCATCACCAATCAGTTTGCTTCCAAGGAAATTTGGTATGAAATCGTATGATCCGCCACGGCTGTTCTTTTACCTCTCCTCTTTCCAACATTTAAGTACTAACAAACCCCTTGCCTGCAAAACCATGACTAACTTGTACTTTTTTGGTAAATTCGGGTTAACGACTTCGGTGCCAACGGTGTTGTCTGATCTGCACTGGAAATGTCAAAGATAGATTCAGTAGTCCCTTTTCAGAACTCAAGGGGAAGATGAAACTCGGATTCCATTGACCTTCATTTCTCTACCCTGAACCCAGTAAGTGCTCTGTTCATTTGGCCGCAGGCATTGTTCCTGATGTCATTTTTGCAACAACAAAAAACACGCTTTATTCCTGGCAAAATATAACGCTTTCATTGACTTCAACGAAATATTCCAGTCATATTGGAACAAACCGGGCGAGGTAGTCAGCATCTCCCAATTCACTCTTAATATGCTTACCCGCACGACATGTTTTGCCTGGCTTTCCAAAGATGTCAGGAGCTCCCTTTCAATTTGAACGTTCTGCGGGCATATTCTTGTTACTCTTGCAATACGTCATTAATTGCCATTGCTCGTAACATTTTCCATATTCCTCTCCATCTGCCTCTGTGTCCAATCAGATGAGCCATGACTCGCAATACTGGAGCGCCGTTATCATCTCATACCAACACCTCTTTGGTGACCCTCGGACTATTCTTGATCGAACTTTGCTGGCTTTACCTTGCACCAAACGTTATCGCCCTATCACGCATCAATACATTGTAAATGGATCGATTGTAATCATGTATTGTTTTTCAGCTGATTGGTTAGCACGCAACAAAACATTTTCACTGTACCTCGGTACTCGTGACAATAAATTAAACCGAAACGTCCGTCCGTGAGTCTTTCCTGCTCCCCATTTTATCATTATCTTTATACGCTGAATAGATTCGCTTTTCGGGCTACGATGGAACTTCAAATATGCATGCGTTCCAATGAGCTTTCTCTGATGCATTCTCCTCGGATATTGCATGACATGCGAGTATTCTCAGTAGTTTCCTTTTTCATTCAAGAACCAATGTTCCTAATGATAAATGGAAGAACCCCCCCCTTCCCAATCTCGCTCTTCCACTCCAACACATACTCGCGCACACATGTTAAGTTGGTGTGAAAAATGCTTTTTCTTAAAATAACCATTCATTTACTGAAATATTTATTTCAAGTAAAACAAATTGCGATACAGTGCCTGTGATTTGGATATGCTTTTTAAGGATAAGAATATGTATGGCATTGATGTAAACAGGAACAACGCTAGTATATTACACATTGTAAATTTAGGTCTGTGCATCGCTAATTAAAATTCCAGTTGAATGTGCATATGTCCCCTGAGTTTATCAAGCTTGAGTTTATCGTTTAATTCAATAATTTCGAAAGAAAGACAAGAGGCCGTTTAATAATTTTCATCATTTCATCTCTGAAGTTTCGTTGGGACGCAGCATAAATGAAGGTGTTTGTACAAGTGCTTAAAACTCTTAACTGGAATCCAGTTTCTTCTGCAACGGCGAATGGGTCTCTGTAATCATATTTCATTAGTCGATTATCGGTAAAATGTAGAGCAACAAAGCAAGCAAAATTTACCGTCCACAACAGAAGGAAACTGCCAGATATCGCGAGTAGTAAAATGATCGATTTCTTTCGGTTCTCAATTTCCTGATCCATATGGCACTTCTGACTTTCATTTCCCCGTAGTTTGCTTCTGATTCTGTTAGCCCGTATAATATGACTTATAGTTAAGGCGTTGAACAAGAAAATCAACACAAATGGTAGAAATGGTGTTAAGATGGTCTCTAACCACAAGAATGCAGCCCAGATAGGTAAAGTATAGAAGCTTGATTTTACAGTGCAGAACCAGGGCACATTGTCAATTACTTCACGTGGTTCAAGTAAGAAGAAGATTGGTATATTTTCA
Organism: Rhinoraja longicauda; assembly: GCF_053455715.1. Classification (NCBI taxonomy): domain Eukaryota; kingdom Metazoa; phylum Chordata; class Chondrichthyes; order Rajiformes; family Arhynchobatidae; genus Rhinoraja; species Rhinoraja longicauda. The sequence goes on along the minus strand of NC_135971.1, from coordinate 39,282,205 downwards.
ACAATGCATAATAAACAAACAATCGTTATAACCGTTGTTGAATTTTTTTTAGTGCAATACTTAGTTTTTAACGACTGACAACAAATAGCAACAAATCGATCAAAGGTAAAGGTCACAGTCAACCATACGGAACAATCAACAGCAATATAAATTAAGGTCATATTGAGACGGCAGATCGGTGTGTAATGTAAGACTGAACGTGGAAAAAACGCATCATTAATCTCAAAAAGAATTGGACCAAATATCAGATGCATAATGTTCGCTGCCGCCATCCATACTAGATATCGGGTGATGCATATGGAGAGACCACACTTTCCAGTGGACAGGATGGAGATTGTCAATATATTACCTGCAAAGAATAAAGGGAGTTGCATTAAAACGTATCTTGTGTCGCGACCAATCGAAGTGATATTGTCTTTCTTCCACATGTTGAATTCTTTCAATTGCTCATTTATCCTCATTCTCGTTAAATCTATGGAATGAATAATGACCAGGAGACGATTTTCTAACAAGCCTATTTCCCCGAATTTATGCATGAAATGGGGCTATTGCAGAAAACATCGTAATTTGGGATTGTTTTTTTCTTTGATATTTCCTCTGGAACAATCATTGCGTTTTCCATCTGCAGAAAATTAACTGTGCTGGCGTGAATCAACTGTGAGAATGATAAGTAAAGTAGCCGATGTCCAGTAAGTATTTCTATCACAGGTCATGTTGTGTTGTATTTGGAGATTAATTTCTTACTTTAAAGCTGCGTGTTTTAGAAAATCTTATACAATCGTTAATATTTATTAGCAGTTTATTTGTAAATCAATCATCATGTTTAAAATATCCTCGGTATGTTCTCACATTCTCACATTATTATAATACAGTAACATAGACCGAACAAGTGCTGCACAACAAATTGTTATATCGGCCTTTGAAAAATTCTGCAAGTATAATCGAGAAATGAGTGTTAGAAAAGTGTTGTGTTAACGTAAGGTAACATAAAGTATCACAACCTTGGGGATCGCCGTCCCAGAAACCACTAATTAACGGATGCCGCTTTTGGAGAAATAAAACCGCACATTTCGATACCGAGAAATGTATTTGAGTATCCGATCACACATTTTCGTGATAAAATCAAACTTGATATTTTGACATGATTGTCCGTTTGTTGCATTTTTCAATTCCGCATTCTATTTCCGAATAAATCAATAACCGTTTGCATTTCTGGCAGCAATAGTTCAAGAGATGTGTCAAACAGTAATATCATATTATATTTTATATCTATGTTTCGTCAAACTCAAAATACAAGTCAGTGTCAAACGGGTAGCTTCCACATTCAGGCGAATTAAGTATATTCGTTCGCAATTGAAACAAAATGCCTGGCGGATATCGCCCTACCTCCACAACAGGTCCACGCCAATGCCCTCGCCCTAGCCGTGCTCTTATGCGTGGAACACATGGATAAGAAGTACACCTACGCCAGACACATATTGAACGACTAGATCTTTGCTTTCAATACAATGACCCCAATAAACCTATCTCCAACCTCCTGGAACTTGGAGTCATCACTCCACACTACAACTGTATCCTCGAATTCCCAACCCACAGATTACAATTAGAGAGAATATGTGACAACTTTTCCTTCATGGTATTTCTCAATATTGCTCATGACTGTGGAGCATAATACTAATCCATATTAATCTACATATTTGCATATGATACTACAGTAGTGGATCCGATATCGAATAGTGACCAGGCGGAATACAGAAAGGAGTTTGAAGATCTTGTAATTTGATGCCAAGACAGCAACATTTTCCTCAATGTCAGGAAGACAAAGTCGATCGTGATTGACTTTAGGAAGAAGGGCGGTTCACACACCCCAGTCCACGTTGATGATACCGACAGACAGGTGGTCGAAAGTTTCCAGTTCCAAGGAATAAATGCCACCGGCGATTTGCTCTCCTGCATCGAAGCAATGGCTTGGGAAGCACATTAATGCCACTACCTCCTCAGAATGAGCAATTTCAGTTTGGCTCCAACAACCCTCAACAACGACTACACATACGCCGTGGAAAGCAACTTATCGGGATGCACACAGCTTGGTTTCGGAACAGCTCATTTCACACCGCAAGAAATTGCAGAGTGTTGCGGACGTAGCCCAGACCATCTCCACAATCAACTAGCCTTCCATCGACTCCATGTGCACTTCACACAGCCTCAGCAAGGAAGCCAACAGAATGAATAACCAATCTCTTCCGAGCACGCTCTCATTCTTTCTCTGCAATCTAGCAGAAGATAGAGAAGTTTGAAAACGCATACGTCCAGATTCAGTAACAATTTATTCCCAGCTGTTATCAGACAACAGAGCGATTGTCTCATCGGGTTGACAGCTGTCCTGAACATACACTACCTCACTGCCGACCTTTCAACTTCCCTTCATCTGAGTTTATGTTATATCTTCAACGTTTTTTATTTGCACTAAATGTTAACTGTTATACACCTCATTCTTTATCTTCACACTGTGCGCGGCTTGGTTGATTGATGTTTAGTATTGCTCTTGACTGGATAGCACGGAAACAAAAGCTTTTCATTGCATCGCGGTACAAGTGACAGCAATAAACTAAACTGAACTTAACTAAGCTAAAGGGATGCATCTCGTTTCTAATTATTTTTCCGGCAACGAACAAGGTGATGTCCACCAATAATCAGAAGGAGTAATTTTCTCGTCGTGGAAAGAAATCATTTCTCTCTGCTGTTTGGACAGGAATGCAACAAACAGTTCGAATCCTCATTTTTCCAGCACTCTGCGCGAAGTCAAATCAGCAAATGTGTCTGGATTGCTCAACCAAACGCAAAGCGAACGCGATGCAACATTCGAATCACTGCTCCTGAGAAATAGTCAGATTCGGTCATTGATTGCTTGGTTGTATCTGTACGTATTTATATATCCAAATTCACCCACGCCTGATACGTGGCAGATTCGTTCAATGCAAGTTATATATGTCGGCATGCGAAGCAGGTTAAGGCGTACATAGAAGAAGTTGACGGAATTGGCTTACCAGGTACTCCAATTATTACAAGAATAGGATAGTAAATGCGATCTACCAATACTTTTACGGGCAGTCCCATAATCGGTGAGATGCGATGTTTCCAGTTAGTTGCAAAGGCTTGCGAATCGCTTACTTTCATGTCTAGTGTCTCATTTATATCTCAGGTAAACCTCGAGGGTATAATGTGCCATGCTAATTATTGGCAATGTTTATGACATTTGTGATACAGTGTGTCATTAATATTTCAGTACGCATGCTCAATAAAAGTAATGTGAGTTTAAGAGGTTTTATAATATTATTTATGGTAGAATTGCACTCATTTCGATGTACGTGTGGTTACTTGCGGGAATGGAGAGAAAATAGTTCCAATGCGGGCAGATGTGATTTGTAAAAACATTGAGAGCCTCTTCTGGGTTGTTTCATGGTCTACGCTCAAAATGCATTGAGGACATTGGACTTGCTCTCTGAAACTGCAATGCGAGAATGCTGTTAAACTATATTTTCTTATCTGCTGTTTCTCTATTTGCATTTCTATGGTCCTTTGTTGTACGTTAATACTGCTTAATTGTGTCATGTAAGGTTTTTTAGTGGATGGCACACTGTCAAACATGACTTTAACAAACCAAAGCAATTGCATTTTGTTTCCACAGCGGAGAAAATACAGTACAATTGCATAAAGTATTCCACATGACTTGTGTAGAATAGCGAAACAAAGTCCGTGCAAAATGATTTATAACTATTACGCTTCTGAGCATGTGCATCAAATGGGAGTTCCCCATATTATATCAAAATAAACAAAATATATATTGTTGGACAAGATGCGGAAAGGCTGGCATTCTGTCAATAAATGTAAGTTGGGCTGAAATAATAGGTCGGACAACGGGTTGGATCAGCGACTAAGCTTGCTTGACTTTTAATACAAAAAATCAGAAACACCTTGATAAAACCAATTTTCTATCCTTCAGTCTCAAATAGAAGTGATGGCTAGCCGAAACGACGCGGATGTAGGCGCCAGCTCGCTCCCTCCCTCGTATTCCTACCTAACGTTTAATAATCCAAGACATTTTTGAAGAACTGAGAGGAAATGAAAATTAACGCCCTTGTGAGATTTTTTGCAGAAGGAAAGTGGCTCACCCTAATTCAGCGAACACTCCTACACAACCTGGAGTGTCTCCATTTGTTGCAGGGACACGGCGGAATATTCGGGCAAGGAGAAAGGCCACGGTGCCCGTTTTTATTGCCAATGCTACGTCGTGCATTGTTGTGACGGTCCTCGCTCAATTCCCCATTACCCGGACTACAGAATATTCCGTTCCATTTTATGTACCGAGTGATTTCACTTCGATCATCGTGTCCGCAGTTTACAAACTAGCACAAACCACCGCTAACGTGGCACTGGCTGTATTACACTCGCTGTTCAATTCCTTTCAGACTACAAATACAGAAGTTCTGTTCAATATCACCCCTGACTTTACTCAAACTAACTTGTGGAAAGTATACCCTAAATCCCGTTAGAATGGTCACGCTCCATGCAGGAAGTTAAAACTCTTGATCACTGCTACACCATACCATTCGCATTCGACAAGGTTCCGCAGCATTCGCGAAGGGTCTCTAGAATTCAGCAAAGTTCCGCATGGTAGGCTGCTCTGGGAGGTTAGATGGATCCAATGGATCATAGCCATGGGCTCCAAGAAACAAAATAGCTGAATGGATAGAAAATTGACTTCATGGGAGGAAGCAGAGCGTGATGGTGGAAGGTTGTTTTTTGGACTGGAGGCCTATGACCAATGATGTGCCTGAGGGTTCGGAGCTGGGCCCATTGCTGTTTGACATTGATATCATTCGCTTGGATGAGAACGTACTGGCATGATTAGCAAATCTGCAGATGGCACAAAATTGGATGTTTTGTCGATAGTGATGATGATTATCAAAGATTTCAGCAGTATCTTGATCAGTTGGCCAGGAGCTGAGCAATGATTGATGGAATTCAATACAGAGAAATGTGAGGTTGCATTTTGAAACGTGCTGGCTTTCCAGAGCCAGCATATCCTTCCTCAGGTATGATGCCCAAAATTGCTCACAATACTTCAAATGTGGCCTGACCAGCGCCTTATAGATCCTTGGCATTACATCCCTGTTCTTCTTTTCTAGCCCTCTTTAAATAAATGCTAGCATTGCGTTTGCCATTTAGCGGCGATTCGACTTGCAGAATAACCCTTTGGGAATTCTGCAGAAGTACCCCCAAGTCCCTTTGTACCTCCGATGTCTGGATCCTCTCCCCATTTAGAAAATAGTCTACGCCTTTATTCATACTTGCAAAAGGCTTGACTCCACACTTTGGAACACAATAATCCTTCTGCCACGTCTCTGCCCGCTCTCCCAACTTGTCCAAGTCCTTCTTCAGAGTCCCTGCTTTCTCGACACAACCTGCCCCTCCACCTATTTTCGTAGCATCCGCAAACATGACCCTAAAGACTTCAATGTCCTTATCCAAATCATTAATATATAATGTAAAGAGTAGAGGCCTCAACAACGACGTCCTGCGGAACTCCGTCAGTTAATGGCAACCGATCAGAAAAAGTCCTCTTATTGCCACCATTTGCCTTCTGCCATCCAGCCAACCTACAATCCATACTCGTATCTGCCCTTTGATACCATGGGATCTCATGTTCCTTAGTAGCCTCACGTGTGGCACCTTATTAAAGGCTTTCTGAAAATCTAGGTAAGCAACATCCACTGACGCTCCTTTTTCTATCCGACTATTTACTTCTCCAAAGAATTCCAACAGATTCCTCAGGCAAGACATCCCCTTCACAAAACTGTGATCATTTCGCCCTATTTGATCATGAAATTCGAAGAACTCGAAATTCTAAGAATGCTAAGAATTCAAAGAAAAATGGCGGCACTGTGGAGCAGCGGTAGAGTCGTTGCCTTACAGGGCTTGCAGCGCCAGAGACCCGGGTTCGATCCTGACCAGGGATGCTGCCTTTACGGAGTTTCCACGTTCTCTCCGTGACCTCGTGGGTTGTCTACGAGATATTCGGTTTCCTCCCACACTCCAAAGACGTACAGGTTAGTAGGTTAATTGGCTTGTGTTTGTATATTTGGTATAAGTGTAAATTGTCCTTTTTGTGTGTTTAAGATAGTGTTAGTGTACGGGGATCGCTGGTCGGTGCGGACTCGGTGGGCCGCAGGGCCTGTTTCCGCGCTGTATCTCTAAACTAAACTAAACTAAACTCCGTAACCTCTTCGTTTATAATGGACTCTAAAATCTTACCAAACACTGAAGTCGGAGTAACCGGCCTGTAGTTCCCATTCTTCCGTTTTGCTCCCTTCTGGTACAGCGTGGTAACATTGGCAATTTTCCAATGGTCTCTAGAACCGCTCTTTACTCGAGCGATTCTTGAAATATCACTATTAACGGCTCCACAATCTCTAAAGCGGTCTTTTTCATGACCCTAGGTTGCAGTCATTCCGGTCCAGGTGACTTATCCACCTTCAACCCTTTCAGCTTCCCAAGCACCTTCTCCATAGTAACAGCCACTCCACTAACTTCCACTCCCCAACAGATGACTCTGGTCATCTGTTAAGGCTACTTATGTCAGCTTACCGATAGAGAATGTCGCGCGTGCCACCAATGCAATGTGTCGGTCGATTGGAAGATGTTAAATACCATTTCACCTAACCTCACTAAATACATCCCAGTCGTTCCAGTTTCCTCCAGAATTGCCTTGTTAACTGCATGCCAAGGACGCTAATTTGGGTCTAACTTAAGGAAAACACCAGAGATGATAATTGTCTGATTATGTCCAGATCCGATGATATTAAGATCGGTGTACACACACTGAACAAGAAGACGAACATCTCCGAACGGATGCCTGAATGAGATGCCCTATTCAACCTATCGGATGCCAGGGGACTAAAGTTCCACCTTGCGCATTTGTCCACCCCTCCCCTCATGTTTGCCCTTACAACGCGACAGAAGTCAATTCTGCTTTTACAAGGGAAAACTCCGAGAAAAAAATTACAAACGTTTGCATAAAATACTAAGAACATATACAGGTATCTGTTACAATCGCCGATAGTTAATCCGACTAGTACATTTGAGGGAGATAATTAAAACAAGTTGCAGTGCAAAAAAAGCTTTTGGAACTCAAATGGGACATCTATGTGAATTGTGCTTTCTATTTGCATCACGAAAGTTTGCCAATGGGTGTGTAATTGGATATTTGTAATTCCAGGATTTGAATAAATTATGGGTGGGAATGGAATGTGTAAACGGAAGAGGAATTGCAGCGACTAGATTTATTTCTCATTCAGTTTCCATCGAACAGGGAGTCAATAATGATCTTCAGTGATCGTGCTCCTTAGTTTATCCTTCTTGAATCGGGAGTAAGGTTCCACATAGGGGATTAGTGGGCAAAATTAGAGCACATGGTATTGGGGGTAGGGTCCTGACATGGATAGAAAATTGGTTGGCAAACAGGAAACAAAGTGTAGGAATTAACGGGTCCCTTTCAGAATGGCAGGCAGTGACTTGTGGGGTGCTGGAACTGCAGCTATTTACAATATACATTGATGACTTAGATGAAGGGATTAAAAGTAACATTAGCAAATTTGCGGATGAAACAAAGCTGGGTGGCAGTGTGAACTGTGAGGAGGATGCTATGAGGATGCAGGATGATTTGGACAGGTTGTGCGAGTGGGCAGATGCATGGGAGATGCAGTTTCAAGTGGATAAATGAGAGATTATCTACTGCGAAGTTTGCAAGGTGGACACATACGGATTAAAATGTTGGGCGGATCCTCACGCCTAACCGGCCGCCCACAGGTCGGGGTCGCGAAGCTCGCTTGATTCGACCGTCTTTTCAGACCCAGGTCGTCGAAACTGCTGGGTCAAATAGCTTCCCTGACTTGATACTTCTTATGCGATTTCTCCCCCAGTTGCATTAAAATCCGTGGTCTTCATAGCGACACCGCTGAATCGTGCGGCCATTTCTCATATACTAACAACACCACGTCCTTTACTCCCCACAGCTGCACCCCCCTTCATACATCACACCCACGAGCACCTCCCCTAAATGCCCTCCTCGGTGCTTAAATCTGATCCCGAAACCAACCCTATCGGGTTTTCGCCAACCCTTCTGACATCCTCATCTCCAATGACGAACGGCCTGTCCGCAGCACAAAGCATTAACATTGTACCACCAAGGCCATATCTCAACGTGTTCTGATGTTGTGTTGAACTTCTATCGCCTCAAACAGCCTATTTTTCCTTTAACCCCTCTCTCCGCCAGGAGGGATAGGTAGTCTAATGACGTCTACCATTGGGTCTCAAGGTTAAGTTGGCTATAATTTCTCCGACCCTGCTTCTTTCAAGGGCGCCATCTGAGATACCTTCTTTATTCAGTACACCTGTTTTCCCTCTGCTGCCACGCATGGACTCCTCACATGTCAACTCTCTACTGCAGTTCTGTTCTCGCTCCCCATCCCCAGACGGAATAAAGTTAACGTTTCTCTATTCCTTACCCTTTACCTCACCAGCCTCCGCACCAAAGATATTATTGTTCGACATTACCGCAACCCTCAAAGTGACCTCCCCCTCCCCCCACCTTCCCGTCCCCACCACTTTCGGCTTTCCGCACAGACAATGACCTACACAAATCCTTGGTTCCGTCATCCCTTCACGAACAGATTGCCCCGCCGTCTATACGTTCCGCGGTAATCGCAGAAGATGTAACGCCTATTCCTGCACCGCTCACAGGCCTTCGTGCAGGCAGCCTTCACTGCTCCCTCTGTCACCTCCCATGTATCCATGCGAGCAAAGGTAGACTAGGTGACTCTTTGTCCGATCACCCGCGCACTGCCTGCCACGGCCGGCTGGACATCTCGCGTGCTCCCCTATTTAACTTTACCTCCCCTATCCTTGCCAGAGCGAAGCTGCACGCGAACAGGAGGAACAGCACCACATATTTCTCTTGGGTAGCTTACAACCGAAAGGTTTTTGAACAGTGAGGTCTACAATTTGACGTAAAACCCCCTTTCTCTTGTCACCTTCTCCCCCCGGTACGCAACGATTTCCCCGTCGATGTACCCTCACAGCCACCGTCCTGATACACTCCCTTTCGTACACGCATGTCCCATCCAGGAGATCCCATTTTACATTTATCTCTCCTCTTTTCCGCTATCCCTTCCATGTAAACATTTCTGCCCGGCTTTCCACTTCACTCCTCAACTCCCATTATCTGACACCTTCGTCTCCTTTTCACCTCTATTATTTGTTATTTACACCACTCATCTTCTATCATCCAACGCCCATCAACTATAATATATCGTCTCATTATTGGCCTGGTTTTGTTTTGCACCAAGCCCCTCATTTCTAGCATTGTCTCCATCCAATTTCAATCAACGTGCAGAAGTGTTGTGTCCCGTTTGTGCATTCCATCCATAAATGTTGCTTAGCCGCGGGATTCCTCCAGCAATTTGAGTGTTGCTGAAGATTTCACCACCTGTTTTCTCTTGTGTCTTTAGACAATAGACAATAGACAGTAGACTATAGACAATAGACAATATGTGCAAGAGTAGGCCATTCAGCCCTTCGAGCCAGCATCGCCGTTCAATGAGATCATGGCTGATCATTCATAATCAGTACCCCGTTCCTGCCTTCAGCCTATACCACCTGACTCCGCTATCTTTAAGAGTTCTATCTAGCTCTCTCTTGAAAGCATCCAGAGAATTGGCCTCCACTGCCTTCTGAGGCAGAAAATTCCACAGATTTACAACTCTCTGACTGAAAAAGTTTACCTCATCTCCGTTGTAAATTGCCTACCCCTTATTCTTAAATTGTGGCCCTTGGACTCCGGACTCCCCCATCAATGGGAACATGTTTCCTGCCTCTAATGTGTCCAATCCCTTAACAATCCTATATGTTTCAATCAGATCCCCTCTAATCCTTCTAAATTCCAGCCTATACAAGCCTAGTCGCCCCAGTCTTTCAACATACGACAGCCCAACCATTCCGGGAATTAACCCCTACGTCCCCAACATGCCTTTACCACCCTATCGACCAGTGACACCACGTTCTGGGAACTATGTGGTTGTAGTTTTCGTCGCTCTGTCTACAGCACACAACAAGTCAAAGTCACTTATTTTACCCAACCAAACTAAGAAACCTCACATTAGTTTTAGTTATCTGGGTAGCGTTCTTGTGGTTGGAAACCAGCTTAGCACCATTTCTGAAACTTGTGTTGATCATACTGTTCACCGCCTTAACAATAATTCACATCTTACGGCCAAATAGAATCAGAAACAACATCCGGGAAATGAAAGTGAGAAATGCCAGACGAATCAAGGAATTGATAACTGAAATAAATCAATCATTTTATTATTCGCAGTTTTTGACAATTTCCTTCTGTTATGGATGATCAATTTTGCCTGTTTCATTTCTCTTTGTGTCACCGATCATGAAGTGATGAAATCTGATTACATGGACGCATTCACCATTGCGCAAGAAACTATATTTCGGTTAAAATTTTAAGGATTTGCACAAACACCTCCATTTATGGTACTTCTCAAACCAATTTCAGAGAAGAAATGAAGAAAATAATCAAACGGCCTCTTGTTTTTCTTTGTCGTTTATTTATAGAGCCTCATAGAGCTTTGCAACAATCCCCTGCGTCCCCAACATGTGTGATTTGAATTTACTCAGATTAGTTGCATTCGAAATGACCTGATCGATCTTTGCCATAGTAATTGCAAATCGGATATGGAATCATAAATGGTGGGAGTTATTCAATACGGAAATAAAACATTCGGCCCGGCTCATCCACACCGCCCACGGTGACTATCTATAATAGTCCTATTGACCTGCAGCTAGCACATACCAATTAAAGTTGGTTCGATGCACGATCGCCCTCAAGTTGGATTTAAACATTGGAAGTGTAACCGCATCTAGACGGTATTACGAAATTGTGTTGTATTCCTCAGTACCTGAATACGTTTTCAACGCATTGTTCGGTTTGACGAAAGAGCATACGAATCATAAACAAGTGCACTTTTCCTCTACGTTTTGTTCAAAGGAACGCGACATGATTATTTGAAACGCGAAATACAATTACATTTGCTGAGAAATCCATACTAAATTATTCGGGGCACGTTGTATCAAAATAGGCGTTACCACTGGCAGCTGGGAAACCGCTCCCTTCTCAGAGCGATCACGTGGATGAATCGATCCAATCGTACTGCCGTGCTCGTTAAACCCAAGAGTTTTCTCTGATATATAAATAACAGGTAAATGTGAAGGCAGGAGATCTACATGTCTGGTCCATACCAACGGAAAGGTACATTCTAGTTGATAATGGGATTCGCTTCAAAGTTACTAATAGAAAACATTTACAATCTTATTCTTGTAATAATCGGCGTTCCTGGTAAGCCACATTACATTTGTGTTATGGGTATAATTGTATTTGCGTTTATAAACTCTTTTATACTTTGAGATGGATAACTGAAGGCGAAAATAATTATACATAATTTTGTCCTCAGAGTAGAAGAATGGTCGTTCCAAGACGATGTACATACTCCTTTCTAATGTCAACAAGTGTAATTACCTATCCTATAGTTGGAAGACTGGACAGGTTCCACGGCTCTGAGGACCCTGAGACAGCCGACGGCGTGTCCGTGTGGCTTCGCCGATTCCGAAGCAGCTTGATTGGTGATTGTAAACCGCGGTATAGCTCATAATTCGTTTGTTATAATTCCGCGGACAGCCAAGCCTTACGTCACCTCGTAAACGCAAAATTTTCAAAGCGGTTTTGTTGCATTCATTTCTATACATTTTACATCGTTAGTCAGAGTGTGGTTTATCTGTGGAATTCTTTGCCACAGAAAGCTATGGAGGCCGTCAGTGGATATTTGTAAGGCAGAGATGGATAGATTTTTGATTCGTACAGGTATCAGTGGTGATGGGGAGAAGTCAGGAAAATGGGGTTTGGAGGGATACATAGATCAACCATGGCTGAATGGCGGAGTAGACTCGATAGACCGAATGGCCTAATTCCACTCCTATTCCTTATGACCTTATGTATCCGGAACAGTCTTGCTGCCATTCGTGATTGCCAACCGATTAATTGATCACTTCGTGACAACAAAAGAGTTTGATCACTGTCTAGGTCGGCACACTTCATGGTGAAAGGTGGGAAACGATTTGGCCGTTTCATAGTTGTACTTATTTGCAGACCAATACGCTCACAGGTGCATATCGTGCAAATTTGAATAAATCTTGAGACTTGTTTCTAATTTCGCCCATTGGAGCCAATACGAATTATACATTAATAATTTACAATGATTCGGGATGGGCTTTTGATCGTGTTGAGCTGAGTGAGCAAGGCACGTTGTACCTAACTCTTCAGATATAATGCGACCCCCGGTCCAACGAAAGCTGGTGACGTAACAGAGAAGCGACTGGCTAAGTTCGTGAATTGATGACGCTAGATGGAAAACAATTCGAAAAATGCGCAGAAACAATCTGTGGCGCAAAAAGAGAATAAAGTAGCTTGTTTTCAATAGGAGGAGATAAGAAGTGTTGATGTTTAAAGATCCCTTTGTGTACTTACTTTTGAGCGACCAAAGACAAACCAATGCTAAGACAAATCAAATAAAATATTGGCCTTTATTATGAGAGGAAATACATCTAGGAGAAATTAAGTCTCACCGGAATTCATTTGTTTTTTGTGTCTGCAGATTTGGTCACCCTACATATTCAGGATGTACTTGCCAGAATACTTATGCACAATGTTCACTAGACACTTCCAGACACGGCAAGGTTTCCAGATGAGTAGTCATTGCATGCCCAGGATCTGTTAGTTCTAAGAAATCCGGAAGCCGTGAAAACATTCATTGCATTAAGGGGCGCGTTTAAAAGCTTTGATTAGTCAAAATTCTTGAATGCATGGGATAGATTTGGAGATACAGTTGAACGAAGAATTTAAAAATGCCTATTGTGATAGAACAATTATTTACCGACTATTCCTGTAAAGTAGCATACGTTGTAATGCATTTTCTTTCTGTTTGTAGCTAATGTGGTGACAATCTCCATCTTATCCTCTGGAAAGTGCGGTCTCTCTCGTTGCATCACCCGATATCTAGAATGGATGGCTGCAGCTAATCTAATGTACTTAATTATCAACGGAATACTTGATCAGACTAGGGACGCATATTTCCCACATTCTTTTCTCAATTACACTCCCATTTGCAGCCTTATTATCACTCTGATTTATGTTTCCATTGATTGTTCTGTCTGGATAACCGTGGCCTTTACCTTTGATAGATGTGTTGCGATTTGTTACCAGTCTCTACGCACAAAATATTGCACTGAAGCAAACGCAACGAGGGTTATAACAGTGTTATCTTTAATATGCGTAGTGGAAAATATTCCAGTCTACTTTCTGTTTGAACCCTTTGAAAAAGTTGGCAACGTGCCATGGTTCTGCCATGTGAAATTAAACTTCTACGTTTTACCTATTTGGGCTGCGTTCTTGTGGTTGGAAACCATCTTAACCCCATTTCTACCATTTATGTTGATTGTTGCGTTCAACGGTATGACGATCAGGCATATTATACTCGCAAACAGTGTCAGAAAAAAAATCAGAGGGAGACAGAGCGACAAGAAGCAGACTGATCAAGAGATTGAAAACCGAAGGAAATCAATTATTTTACTGCTGGCAATATCTGGCAGTTTCATTCTGTTATGGACGGTCAGTTTTGCCTGTTTCATCTCTCTGTATTTTACAGATAATCAGTTACTGAAGTCAGGGGACAATGGCGCATTCCGCATTGCAGAAAACATTGGCTACAAGCTAAGATTTTTGAGTACTTGCACAAACGCATTCATTTATGGTGCCTCGCAAAGAACCTTCAGAGAAGAATTGAAAAATATGATGAAACGTCCTCTTTGTGCTTTCGCCAATATATTTAAATAAATTATATGGATTCTATCCTTGCGTTAAATACGTATCTATTGTGTATGAGATATGCACGCACACACACACACACACACACACACACACACACACACACATCGCAATGCGCGATTATGAAGCCGCACTCAGCCTCCGCATAGCAAGGAATCTACTCTTTTGTTTCCAATCCAAGAAATATCTGACCAAGGTTATACATAATGCGTTATGGCTCAATTGAGCTGAATTAAAATTGTTCGAACGGACAAGTTTACAGGAATTAACTGTAGTGATCTCAATAACTATGACAATAACGTGAGTACTTTTCCATTTGTCAATGTAAACACTGTTTTCGAGTAATTAAATAAAATAAAATTAACCAAACATACATGCAACATTTCTGGAGAGAGAAACACTTTTGTCGTTCCAGGTCGATGAGTTTTCCATCGTTGAAAACAAAAGTTAGAAAGATAAGTTATTTTCGTTTTAATTCAAGTTATGCGACAGTGCTGTGCTACAAGGGTCAGTATTAGTCTCACTATTGTATCATATATACATTAAAGATTTTCATGACAATTATTTGAATGACTCCAAATTTGGCATCACAGAAGACAGCATGCGCAGGTACCTAACTTTACAGGGGACCAAGATAAACTGGGAACCTGGGACGATGAATATCGGAGGGAATTTAAATGCCAAATGCAAGAAGTTGCACTTTGTTATTTCAAACCAGGGCTGGGATTTACACAGTAAATGGTCGAGCGCTATGGCGTGTCTGAGAACATAGGGATGTGGCATGGCTGGCGCAAGTTCCCCAAAAATGGCAAGTCAGGTAACAGGTTGGTAAAGAGGATCCCTGGCACGCTTATCTTTAGTGGGAAGGATATTAAGTAGAGAAGTTGGCACATTATAAGACAGATATATAAGTCGTTGGCGAGATTACACTGAAACTAATGGTGGTGGCGGTATGGAACAGCCCGCACGAGAAGGTAGGTGAGGCAGGGGCTATCCCAACGTTTACGAAACTGTTAGACAAGTCCAGGGATATGACAGGTTTGGAGGCATATGGGCCAAACGAGAGCAGATGGACTGGTATAGCTAGGACATGTTAGCGGTCTCGGAAGGTTAGCCCGAATGACCTGCTTCCACGATGTAGCACACTATGACTGGATGAAACCGGGTAAAGTGTGCAGTTCCGATCCGAAACCGGATAAAGTGTGCAGTTCCCAGCCACAGGAAGGATGTCATTGAGTTGGATATGGCGCTAAAGAGATTTACTGTGATGTTACCTGGGATTTGTAGAGAGAGGCTGGATAAGCAAGGATTTTTCCCGGTGGAGTGCAGAAATCCTCGAGCTCGCCTTAATGACGTGGACAAGATCAGCAGTGTATGGATAGTGTAAACGCTGATTGGTATTTTCCCAAAAGAGGATTCCAAACATAGAAGGCTTATGTCTGAGATGAGAGGGGTGAGATTTAAATTGGACATCAGCGAGAAAGATTTCACGCTGAGCGTTGGCTGTATCTTGAAAGAGCCACCAGAGGGAAACAAAATAAAAGAATACATTTACGAATTAAAACAAACATTTTGGATAGATATATGAATAGAAATGATTTGGAGGGATATAGGGGAGATGCAGGCGAATGGGACCGGCCCAGTATGCCAACTTTCTCGGTATGGACATTGTGGATCGATTGGTTCAGTTTCCGTGCTTTACAGCTCCTTAGCAATGGTCTGACCCAAATGTCATCAGCAATCAGAACAAAAGCTGCAATATAACACGGAGATTGCCTGAAATTTCCTTCCAACTTTACATCGGAATGCAGGGTCCAGACTTGAAGCATCTGCTATTCCTTTTGCCTACACAAATTCTGCTTCATCCACTGAGTGATTTCATGCCTCCATATTCAGCATCTGTTACCTCCCTTGTCGCTGTGTTCTGGAATCTTCGTTTAAATATTCAAGAATTAACTAAATTATATGCCCGTACTCATCCTATAGCGATCGGCGGTAGCAACAAACCACTAAGCAAATGATTCCAGGGGACAAATGATTACACTCTCACGACCCCCATGTTGTTAGCTACAGTTGTGCTGTCAATTGGAAATATATTTATAATTATTGCCAGTGGAGGACGAAAGTTGAATTTTGGTGGGGAGATCTTCAACGTTTTCCAGAGTACTTTTCAGGACTGTTCATTGAAAGGACAAGGAAAAGGTTATTTGTTTGGAGGGAGATCACCGGTACTTTTCAACATTTAGGCCTACAAATGCAGAGGGAGTCCGGTGAATTCATACATATATCAATCAAAGTATGTGTAGCAACATAGAAACACAGAAAATAGGCGCAGGAGGAGGTCATTTGGCCCTTCGAGCCAGCACCGCCATTCAATCTGATCATGGCTGATCATCAACAATCAGTAACCTGTGCCTGCCTTCTCCCCATATCCCTTGATTCCGCTAGCCCCTAGAGCTCTTTCTAACTCTCTTTTAAATTAATCCAGTGAATTGGCATCCACTGCCTTCTGTGGCAGAGAATTCCACAAATTTACAACTCTCGCTGAAAAAGTTTCTTCTCACCTCCGTTCTAAATGGCCTACCCTTTATTCTTGGACTGTGTCCCCTGGTTCTGTACTCCCCCAACATTGCGAACATTTTTCCTGCATCTAGTTTGTCTAGTCCTTTTTATAATTTTACACGTCTCTATAAGATCCCTTCTCATCCTTCTAAACACCAATGAATACAAGCAATATGTGTCATCAATATGCTCAGTAGTAGTGATGTCATCCAATACATGGACAAGACGCTTGTGATTGCTGCCTCGAGGCCTCTACTGCAATATGGCCTTCAGCCTGACAACTTTAGCTAACAACAGCGGAATTGTGAAAGATTACTGAATTGCCACCTGAAATAATTTGCTGAGTGGTTTGTAACTATCGACAGTAATCGGCCTCAATCTCTTTGAGGCCTTTTCCAAAAACGACATAGTTTGCGAGTTTTTGCAGATAAATGTGGCGCCTAAAAATCTATCGACACGTATTCATCGGTAATACACTCAAATGAATGGGGGAGACAAAAGAAGCTTCAGATGCTGGAATCATATGCAAAGCTTAGTTTACTTTACTTTAGAGATACAGCGCGCAAACAGGCCCTTCGGCCCACCGAGTTCGAGATCAGCGATCCCCGCATATTAACACTATCCTACACACCACGGCCAATTTATATTTATCCAACGCCAATTAACCAACAAACCTGCACGTCTTTGGAGTGTGGGAGGAAACAGAAGATCTCGGAAAAAGCCCACGCGGTCACGGGGAGAACGTGCAAACTCCGTACAGACATCACCTGTCATCAGAATAGAACCCGGGCCTCTGGGGATGCAAGACAGCAACTCTACCGCTCCGCCACCGTGCCGCCAAAGTATCGCAGAGCCAAAGGAACGAAGCGGTCCTGGAAGCTTATGTGGAGCGAATGGGCAGATAATGTTTCGGTTATGGATATTTTCCAGTTTGATAATATACTTCAGAACAAGTTCTGGAATGAACATCTGTTTCAAGCCGGTTTCCTCTCTCCCCACCGACCGTGTAGCCATCTTGCCGTGACTCCGGCCACTATTTGTCGCCGGACGGGTACTAAGCGAAAATCTTCGCTTTACTTCTATTCAGAGCAAGCAAAGTATTAAAACACCTCCTGGTAGCTTTTTCTTCCAAATTCCTAAATAACATTCGGATCTATATATTTCTTCGGTGACATCTTCGATACGAAAGAGCACCTGGCGGAAGAAACTCACTGCTTTCTCCTTCTGCTTCCATTTTCTGATATTTACAATTAAATGCTATGCAGCCATTAGAGGTGACTCACAGAGGATGGAAGTCACTGATCATCAATTGCATTGATATGAACCACTTTAGACTGCAATCGCGTTAAGCACCAAGGCACTGTGTAATTACAGGAAACAGTAAATTCATTTTTAATAAGATCCTTGGCATCTGAATTGGCGGATATTCATTCATCAGGATATTTTAAGAGTGTTATCACTGATGTTGTAAGTTGCGACTTCTTAGTGAGGGAAAATACATGAAATGATACACCAGGCTCCGACCATACATTTATGTACACGATTGAGACGCGAGAGGAAATTGGAACTCCATAAGTGTGGATGGTTGGTATATCGTACGTGGGGGGAGCGTTTGAGTTGGGCGGAGGCTGGGAAATGATTGACTGTAATGGATGGATCCACATGGCGAAGGTAATTTACAGATGAGACCAAGCTGGAAGGTGAGGTACGAACAGATTTAGGTCAGTGATACCTGGAACTAGATGGGGAAAGCCTTATGGGGTAGATTGAACCAGGCGTGGTGGTGAAGGTGGTCGTTGATAGGCGCACATTGAATCCCGAGAAATGGAAGCAGGTGGAAAATGGACAAGCAGTGGCTAGTCGGCGAATGTAAAGCCAGTTGGGGAGGTGTGGAGATGTGAATCGATGTGGAGATTAGTTGGTGGGAGAAGAATGTAAGAGGGACGGGCAAGTGTGTGAGGCCAGTCTAACCTGGAATGTTGATTACGTCAAATTAGCAAATTCAGTGTTCATACTATTGGGTTGAATATGAGATATTCCTCTTCCACGTTACGCCGGACGATGCACAACACTGGAGATTGGGCAGGTTAGAATGGGGGATGGAACGAAAGGTAAAATTGCACGGAAAGGGAGCTCGAGTTGGGATTGCGAACAGATCGGGTGTACCCTGCAATAAGGGAACATCCTCTATGTATTGTTTCAAAAATGCAGATGGGGACATATGTCGAACAACGAATGCAGCAGACGGAACTCATGCAGGTTAAAACTTTCTCAACTCGAAGTTACATCCGACTATTGCCAAGTTCCACATAAAAATAATTCACCCCCTACATATTCATTAAAACAATATAAAATGGTTAATTGTTGACGATTCATGTGATTCCCACTACATTCGTTCACTATCTGCTATTTGATGTATTGATTTGTGCTGTATATCTGTCAAATTTTCAGACTGCAGCACAGTCTTCAAAAATCATAATATTGTTATATCGCACTTCCAGCTGCAGATGCTGTTTCTTGTTGAATCGTGAAATCGTGACAGAAATTTAAAAAAAACATGCAGAATGAAAACTTGGTGCAACAAACAAGGGCACCGCGCGTTCAAGATGAATGACATTGAATGCATCTAAAATGCCTTAAAATCATATACATTTTATGGGGGTTGACTCATTTGTCAGTTGTTGACGAATGTAAATGATGAAATATCTGTCTACAGCTTACCAACTTAACCGTGATGAGAGGTATATGGAAAATACGGTCCAATTAATGGAGCTAAATAGGTCCAACTATCGTCCTTGCTGATTGGTCCCTTGAGGTATCTCAAAAATATAAAGTTTACATGTTAAGTTAAAAGCAGAAGATCCATGTGGCTGCAGAACTAAGTGGACAGGTTCCCACACCGATTATGAAAACTGCAATCCTGCGGATGGAAAGTATTTACTATCCTATTCTTGGAGCAATTGGAATACCAGGTACGTCAATCATAGCTGGTTGTCTCGATATATCTTGACGTGCTGGACTGTCGAGATTAAAAACGACTGAAATGTATCTGAAAATATTTTCGGTTTTCAGCAAATGATTGATTTGATTCAGCACTACTGTTTTTTTAAAAAGTTTGAATACTTATCATTATCAATGTAACCTATTGTGCGAGGGTCGTGCCTGCACTGGAATGAGTCATCGTGCTGATGAAGTTTTAAGTTTTCGTATGTCCTAGTTATAATTCCCACTTTAGTTATGCCACTACAGCAGCAATAAACATCCCTTTCCGCTACAGCAATAATAGGCAATAGACAATAGACAATAGGTGCAGGAGTAGGCCAGTTGGTACTTCGAGCCAGCACCGCCATTCAATGTGATCATGGCTGAACATTCTCAATCAGTACCCTGTTCCTGCCTTCTCCCCATACCCCCTGACTCCGCTATCCTTAAGAGCTCTATCTAGCTCTCTCTTGAATGCATTCAGAGAATTGGCCTCCACTGCCTTCTGAGGCAGAGAATTCCACAGATTCACAACTCTCTGACTGAAAAAGCGTTTCCTCATCTCTGTTCTAAATGGCCTACCCCTTATTCTTAAACTGTGGCCTGCTAGAACAGAGAAGGGTTGCGTCCTTGTACCAAATGGGCTACAAGAAAATGCAGTGCCTCGTCCTCTTTTACCTTTCATTCCATGGACTATCGTCTGCTCGGCGTCGTTGCAGATTTGGGAGGTGGGTTTCCCGTGACTGGCAATGTTTGCAGCACAAAATCAAAGATTCCTATCAATTCCAGCTTGAAACCCTATGGTAGGAGCGCAAAGGCCTTCCCACCGGGGCTCTCAATTTCAACCTGGACCGCTGACAGCCCCGCAGCCGTTTTCAAGCGGACACGTGCATTACCACCTGGACGTAGCGGCCTCCTTTCGACTGATACCGTAAGGGCAAGTAGAGAACATATTTAACCAACGTCTTATTGATTGATGTCTATGCTTGGTAGACACGGATTGATCCGCGGATCGACAGTGAAAACCATCCTGGTGGCACTGAGTCGTACTTCTGAGTTAATGAACAATGATTTATAGGTCAGGGCAATAGCTGATTTTAATCTATTTTGGACGGATATCTTTCCACGTTGAGAAATTGTAATGTGAAGCGCAAGGCATGGAAAATATGGACTCTGGAATATGTAAAGAAACAGGATTATTTAGCTTCCATAGTAATTAAGTTTCTTTATAAACTAATCTCCAATTTTGTTGAACACGTTGAAGAACATATCGCTCGTTTCTCATAAGTTATTTGCTTTGGTGTCAACACCAAACAATGTTTATCATGTCACTCAAAAAAGAATGAGAATTGCACAACGCTTTAAATATTGAGGATCTATTGACACACGGAAAGGGAGGTACGGAAACGGGGAGGACTAGTTTCGGTCAAGGAGTCGCTTCATAGCATCAGGATATCAGAAACAAAGAGCATAACATTACCGAACGGAAACGCTGTCTCTACCAGGATGCCGTGTGTCAACCAGAATTTCCTGGGACGGTACCCAGTATTATTGAGAGAAGGGACTAAGGGGCGAGAGAAGATATATCCTATCCGACCGATGGAGAAGATACAGAAATTGAGTAGAGTTACGTCTTTACTCTTATTTTAGTTATGTATCTGCATTGCAATCGCTCCAGATAATATGGACTGTGAGACTGAAGAAGTGTCTCGACCCGAAGCGTCATCTATCCATGTTCTCCTAGAAAGCTTCCTGATCCGCTGATCCTTTTGTGTATCAACCAGCAACTGCAGTTCTTCCTTTCTAGATGACAAAACAATAACAATAATATCAGGTAATATAGATTCGGGTCGTTAACTTATTGACATTAATGCATAACTTGAAAACTCCCGCTCCTCGAAGTTGAAAACGGAAACCGAATGGAGCCGGCGCACTGCTGTCGGTGCTTTTTCAGTCCACTCTTGCGGCAGAAAGGAAGACTAACTGTAACGTGGGACCATAATGCGCTGAAAACAGAGGATGACCACACTTTGAAACACACCTTCAAGTCCACTCAAGGCAACCAATATCGTATTCTGACGATATCCATGTCAGTGGATGTACTATGTATTTCAGTACTATGCTGACAATGTAAAGGCAATCCGGGGTAGTAAAATACGTTTACATTACTTTGAATGACTTAATATACTTTAAATAAGGAATTTAGGTTGATGCTGGAATACTTATGTATGTATGTATGTATGTATGTATTCTTATACTTATGTATGTAATTTCTAAAATGTACTTGAACACTTTTTGTACATGTCAGGGATCTAGAGACGGTGTTACAACTACCGTAAACTATTAAGGTGTTATAGCGTTCGGGCTAGCGAAAGGATTCGGCCTCGACGCCGTTCAGATCTAATTAACAACGTATTGTCTAGAACAGAAGGCAGGGATACTGATTCAAAACAATCTCATGGAGGAATTCAGCGTTTTGTGAAACATTGACGGGGGGAAATGGATAGTCCCCCTATTGGGTCCAGACTCCTCCACCGCCGAGGAAGAGAAACTTCGACAGACAGTACCTCGGCCGCTGATTTCCTCAAGCAGATTTTCTTTTTAAAATCCTGGTTGCAGCACTTTCAGTTGCTTGTAAGCTTCTGATGATTTAGCTGTGAAAGATTAGTTTATATTGTTGTACGAAATAATTAGCCTGTATATGTGTCCATCGCTAAAATGCGGACAATCCCGTGATGCAAATGAGACAGGGTGTAACTGTATGTATGTTGTAATTAACCCTGATTGCGACAGCTCGTGGAATTTGTCGTTTTTGTTCATTCAAAAGACCTGATTAAAGTATAAAGAGGCATGACCAAATTAATGCGGCATGGGAACACACTATTTCGCCTGTGGAGTCCCGTTTATGCATTTTTATTTCTCTTTTGCAGCAAATGTGGCGGCAATGATCATTCTGTCTTCTGGAAGGTGTGGTCTCTCCAAATGCATCATCCAATATCTGGTATCAATGGCAGCAGCGGACCTCACGGTCTTGCTAATCAACGCAATGGTGAATGAACTGAAAGAGTCATATTTTCCTTATTCGATTCTCAATTACACACCAATTTGCACTTCAATTGTTCTACTAATGTATATTGCGCTTGATTGTTCTGTCTGGCTAACTGTCGCTTTTACATTTGACCGGTTTTTTGCTATTTGTTGTCAATCGTTACGGACTAGATATTGTACTCGTAAGTCTGCATCGAAAGTTATAATAGTGATCTTTTTATTAAGCACTTTGGAAAATATTCCAATCTTCTTCATATTCGAACCTCGGGAAATAATTAACCAGAAGCCATGGTCCTGTTATGTGAAATCAAGCTTTTACACTTCACCTGTTTGGATTGTTGAAACAGCTTTAACCCCATTTGCACCGTATGTGTTGATTCTTCTGTTTAATTCATTGACCATAAAGAATATCATACAGGCCAACAGAGTCAGGAGCAAACTTCGAGCGAACAACAAAGAGAGTGGCCAGAATGACCAAGAGGCAATCGATCGTTTTACTGATTGCAATATCCGCGAATTTTATTGTCTTATGGATGGTAAATCTTGTGTGCTTCATCTGTGTGCAGTTCACAGATACGGAGTTCTGGGCATCAGATTCCACTGATGCCTTCACCATAGCGGAAAAATGTGGCGATATGCTGAGGTGTTTAAGTACATGCACAAACACCTTTATTTATGCCGTATCTCAGAAAAACTTCAGAGAGGAATTTAAGAATCTGTTTAAACGTCCGTATTCTATGATTGGCAATTTATTCAAGCGTTGAATGTTGGCTTAGCATTAAACAAACATTTCCAAAACAAACCATGAAATTAGATTATTTAACGTGAACGCATATAATTCTGGAAATTTACAGGGACGTTATGGCATGATGTCCCTAATTATAACATTTACCCTAACATATTGGAAAATACTATTGCCATTTATCAAATAATCAGCGAGATAAAGCTATTTATTTTCGTATTGGGGAAAGGGTAACGGAAGCAAATATAGATTTGGTTCGTCCGACTGAAGTAAAGTCAACACCAGTCTCGGAAAATGCTGATAAACATGATATTTAGGCCCGATTTATAAAGTGAACAAACCTTCAGTTCAAAGTGTTCATCGAGATCAAATAATTGTTCAAATCAATATGACATATTTGTCGAAAAGCGGGAAGGGATACATATATTTTGTTTATGAAAGTCGATCCTCTGACTGACAACAAAACTGAATGAACAGGCAAAAATAATATATTCCTTTATCCGTCCCACACCGGGGAAAAGGTGTTATTTTCAGCTGACGATGAGCGATAAAAATCTATTAGTCGCAGCCGCTTTGGCTGGAAGGGAAATAAAAATGTTAATTAGAAAATCGAAGTTACAGATCAACTCAATGCAGGCATGCATGTTCAGAAAAATGCGATTGGTGGCGATATTACGCTGGCGTTGGCTAAACGTATGTTAAATGTAAAGCTGAAGGCGTTGTCGGTGAGGTAAGGGACAGTTCCATGCTGTGCTGGAGGGAAGTTCGTGAATTTAGAAATGAGAAGCAATTATATGTGCACAATTGAGAGAACAATTGAGAGGCGCTTGTGGAAGCGAAAACATGGTGATGGAAATGTGAATTAATCTGGAAAGTAATTCAGTTGACTGTTTGATAAGCAAAGACTCAAAGTGCTGGAATAACTCAGCAGGCCCAATAGAATCTCCGGGGAACATGGATATTTTAGCCATATCGCCGTTTCCATGTCAAGTTATCCATGTTGGCAAGAGCAATTATATGAGCCGTTGTGTTTCTATTGCAATTTATGTCTTTGTTCGTAAACCAGGCAACTGCAGTTCCTTGTTTCTGAGTGATTCACAAGCACGGATATGGCGAAACATCGAATTGAGAGAATGAGGATAAATATTTGCTGCAAGTTGGGAAGAGATGCAATGAAGAAAGCTATTGGGGTCTGCGTGTTTACAATGTATCATCTGAGATAGATCTGGTGAGGTGAAAGTAGGGAGACAAGAACCCGATCTGAATGTATGATTCCCATGTTTCCTCATTATATTCAGATCCGACAATATCTCGTCCATTCAGATGCCTGTGTAAACCTCTATTAAATGTAACGATTTCATCTGATCTCATAATTTTCTCTGGCAGTAAGTTACAGATTGCAAACGCAGTTTGTAATATAATAACCGTTCCCCTGGATTTCACGTTTAAAACTTCTTTAAAACGAAAGATTTAGACCATCTGCTCTATTAAATTTCATATCATTTTAGTTATCCCCGTTAACTCATTCCATAGCTTCCGTAGCTCCTGGGAAAACAGAGCATGTCATATCAGTTCGCATAAATAAATTCTTCCAATCCTGGTCAATGTTCCCTGCCCTCCTCCTAGTGCAACCATAATTTTCAACGCGGCTGCAGAATAGACATGTAAACGATCATCTATTTGCAGTCTAATTTGCGCTTTCTACAGTTGCAAAATGATTTCCCAGCTATTACATTACTCGGCGTGTCAGGGCGCTGAACATGTCATTGGCATTCCACAATAACCAATAAACCTAAGTTCCCATTTCCAGGGAATTGTGGGCACGATGCCCAGGGTCCTTCTGTGTATAGGCATCCGTTTACGACGGACTACTTACCCCAGATGTCTCACACCTATTTCACTTCCCAAATGGTCTCAAGCTGGATTGTTGAAGAAAATTGTAATCTGCCAACACTTCGCCCAACTTTTCATCTGTTCAGTATCCAGATCCAGATAAACAAACATCCTCGCTCTCCATAACATAGCCAAATTTCCGTCAAGCTGAAACTTATTAATCAATGCACTGGAATCACATTGAAGATGTTCTCTACACCAGCAGCAAAATGGTTCCCACCAGTTATCCCGCCAGTAGAATACCGTTTACATACAAGCAATTAGAACATCAAACACTCCTCATTATCCTTTCCGTCCTGTCACCAATCTTTTCAAACAGGCGGGCTTGTGGGACTTTGACAGATGCCTTACTTATTTATGCTCTCATAGGCAACATCAAGGCTCTGCCTTTTTCAATATTCTTTTTTTGTCCTCAAAATCGGGGAACTTAGAGCGGCAGAATATCACACTGACCACAGCCAATCAACCGCAATTTTCCAAATATGTCATATTCTATAAATTATCTCTCATATTTCCCCCAAATCTCTGTGATCTGTGGTTACCTGCTTTATCTTTGTTGTCGTTCGAAACTGAACCAAGAACATTTTCTAATCTCCGCTCTCTTAACCTCATTCGACCATATCAACAATTTTGGTTTATCGGTCCTGATGCATTCCATGACGTCGAAAAGCTTCCTTCCAGATACCGGCATGGTAACACCATATCCAATCCTAGACAAAAACTTCCTCATCCTGCTCCTTGGTAAATATAGCTGAGAACTTGCCCTTTGTGGCTGACTGAATTGATTCAAGGACGCAGTGTAGAAACAGGCTCAACGAGACTGTGCCGACCATCGATATCCTGTCCACACCGACCAGATGTTATCACTCTTTCTACACACTAGGGGCATTTACAGAGATAAACTCCGAACACACACGTCTTTGGGATGGGGAGGGGGGAGGGGAACACGCGGAGGAAACCCACGTGGTCACAGGACAGAACGTGCAAATACCAAACAGAGACTATCCGACGTCAGTATCGAACTCCGTCTCTGGTACCGTAAGCAGCAGCACAACCCACTGCACCGCTGCCCTGATCCGCTCAAACTCGGATCCATCGGCTCCACATATTGAGCAACACCAAGGTCTTGCACACATCTAATCCTTTCTCGAACATTCCAATTACTCGTCTTGCAGATAACAATGCCTTTGCATTCTCCGTAGTATATGGCCATGGCCTTCTTTGCACCCCTAATTACCATCTTCAAATAGGTACGGCCCATGTTTTCCCCAAAAGATGCTAATGATTCTAGATTCGTATTTTTGCCATTTTCTTCAAAAACGCCTTTCGCTGAACATTTTATTCTACCGAATTCAGTATTCCCACTGATTTGGACCGAAAATTCCCATATACCAACATCCATAGCTATCATGAAATTGACACCAATGTGCCCAATATTGTCAGAGTACCCACAGCGACAATTCAATCATCTGCTACCTTTAGTATGCTATGATAAGGTCGAGCACTGCTCCGTTTCCAGTTGAGCTTTCCACATCATGTTACAAAGAAACTCCGTTGGACTCACCGATCAACTTCCGCCCCATCATTATTCCTTGCACTCAGGAAATAACCATCAATATTGGGAATGAGACCCTTCTCCTCACCCCCATGAATCTGCTATGGGCAGTTTAGTCTCACAACTTACTGCGGTTTACCTTCATATCTGTACTGTAATTGAAGCTAACTATAGAGACGACATCTGTATAACCCCTGCTAAATGACCCCCCAACCCCGCCTCGCCTAGCCCTGTGCATCCAAAATGGATCAATAGATGACGTCGAGAGAATATGCTCTACAACTGAAATAGTGCGATGTAAATTGTTCACGCGAAGGTTTGAATAACTGTATGTTTCTTTTTGAAGAGAGATATATATATATATATATCTATATCGATATATAGATATCTATATATGTATAGCAACTGAAGTTCTTCGTATGTTGCAAAACTTACTTGGCTAATAAAGTATTATTGTCATTGTGATTGTGATTGATCTTGAGATGTAACCAGCACCGAAAATATCAGTATTTATTTCAAGAGGACTAGAATACACATATAGGGATGTAATACTGAGGCTCTATAAGGCGCTGGACAGGCCGCATTAGGAGTATTGTGAGCAATCCTTTGGGCCCATATCTGAGGGAGGTTGGCCTGGCGCTGGAGAGGGTCTAGAGAAGGTTTTCGAGAATGACCCCAGGAATGAGTGGGTTAAAATATGATGAGCGTTTGACGGTACTTGGCTTCTACTCGCTGGAGTTTAGAAGGAAGAGGGAGGATCTCATGGAAAGTTAACGAATAGCGAAATGCCTGGATAGTGGATGTGTAAAGGATGTTTCTACTCGTGCAAAGTCTACGACCAGAGGTCATGGCCTCAGAATGAAAGGACGTTCCTTTGCGAAGGGGGAGGAATTTCCTTAACCAGAGGATGCTTAATCTGCCGAATTCTTTGCCACGGAATGCTGTGGAGGCCAAGACAATGGATGTTTTTTAAAGGCAGAGATAGACAGGCGCTTTTGGGAGAAGACAGGAGAATGGGGTTAGGATGGAGACATAGATCGGTCATGATCGAATTGCGGGGTGGAATGATGGACAGTATGGCCTCATTCTTCTCCTATCATTTATAAACTCGAGCGCTCATAAGTATAGATGAGGCGAAGGTGGTTTACTGAACAGGATCAATTTAGACGACTATTGTTGGAGAAACAAAGAGCAAGATGTGTATAAGTGGACGGCCCTGGTGCAAATGCACCATTGAGACAAGGATATTCGACACTTACAAGGAGTAGATTGCAGAAATGATTTACGGGTGTAAGAGTATGGGACGGGAATAAGAAATAAGGAATAAGCCACAGTGTCAAGCACAAACAAATATATATTTTTCCACATGTAATGGCTGGAACACTTGCGCTATAATGTGTCTACGTAAAATGCAAGCCACGAATTTGGACATTTAGCTGAGATTGTTGGGATGATGGGATATCATTACCGATGCTATACAGGAATACAGGCAGTGGAATATACACGTGCATTATGATCATAAGTAATAGGAGAAGAATGAGCCCATCCGGTCCCATCAAGTCTACGCCGCTATCCCATCGTGGTAGATCTACCTCTCCCTCCAAACCCCATTCTCCTGCCTTATCCCCATAACCCCTGAATCCCGTACTAATCAAGAATTGAACTATCCCTGCCTTAAAAATATCAATTGCCTTGGCTTCCACAGCGTTCCGCGGCAATGAATTCCACAGATTCACCACCCTCTGACGAAATAAATTCCTCCTCATCTCCTTCCGAAAGGAACGCCCTTTAATTCTGAGTTCCACAACTGTCCCGCTGGTGGACACATCCTCTACACACGTACTCAAAGACTGACTCCAGTTTGCAAAGACTGGATCCGTCCCCACCCACTCTTCCCCTAGCATCAATTCGCACCTACTCAGAGACTGGTTGGAGTGACTGGCCCCTCCCCCCCTCCCCCCACCCCACACCACCCCTCTGCAATCACCAATTTGCACATCCACACAGAATGACACAAGTTTCACAATAGAAATTGCGGAGGTGGAGAGGCTATTTAGAAAACAGAAAAGCCGGAAATCTCCAGGACCGGACAATGTTTCCCTCTCTCCCCTCAAGCTCTGTGCCGATCAACTGGCACCGATCTACACAGACATTTACAACCCGTCCCTGCAAGCCTGCACTGTCCCTGCCTGCTTCAAGGTCTCCAATATTGTCCCTGT
The DNA here is from genome assembly GCF_053455715.1 of Rhinoraja longicauda. Classification (NCBI taxonomy): domain Eukaryota; kingdom Metazoa; phylum Chordata; class Chondrichthyes; order Rajiformes; family Arhynchobatidae; genus Rhinoraja; species Rhinoraja longicauda. The sequence goes on along the minus strand of NC_135971.1, from coordinate 39,253,199 downwards.
ACCCAAAAAGACAAGGATGACTGGTCTTAATGACTACAGACCAGTCACACATGAAGCCATTTGAAACATTTGTGCTGGCCCAGCTGAAAAACATCACAAACACCCCTATTGGACACCGTGCAGTTTACATACAGGGCTAATAGATCAGTGGATGACGCAGTCAACCTAGGCCTGCACTTCATCCTCCAGCACCTAGACCGCAAGGAGACCGATGCCAGGATTCTGTTTGTGGACTTTAGCTCTGGTTTTAACACCTTTGTGCCAGAGCTACTACACTAGAAACTCTCCCATCTGACTGTGAACCCCTCTGTCAGTGGATCATCAACTTCATGATGGACAGGAAGCAGCATATGAGGCTGGGAAAACACATCATGGACCCGCAGACGCTCAGCATAGGAGCACCGCAAGGCTACGTACTCTCCCCTCTCCTTTACTCTCTCTACACCAACGACTGCACCTCCCCAGTCTCCTCTGTCAAGTTCCTCAAGTTTTCGGATGACACTGCCCGGATTGGGCTGATCCAGGATGGGGAGGAATCGGCCTACATACAGGAAGTGACACAGCTGGCATCCTTGTGCCATCGCTACAACCTGAAGCTCAATGCTCTCAGGACAGTGGAACTAATTGTAGACTTTCGAAGAGATCCCCCTCCCCTCCCCCACTCACCATCAACAATACCATAGTCACATCTGTGGAGTTACTTAGGTTCCTTGGAACCATCATCTCCAGTGACTTTAAATCGGGGGCCACCATCGACTCCACAGTCACAAAGGTCCAACAGAGGATGTACTTCCTGCGGCAACTGAGGAAACACAATCTGTCACATGCCATTGCCTGTTGGGAGCTTGAAACAGATCGTTCGCACAGCTGAGAAGGTTGTTAGCTACAACCTTCCCCCCATTGACGAACTATATACTGCAAGTTCAGGAAGCGAGCGGGCAAGATCATCTCCGACCCTTCTCACCCTGGCCACAAACTCTTTAAAACACTTCCATTTGGAAGGTGACTCCGGACTGCCAAAGCAGTCACAGCCAGACATAAAACCAGCTTTTTTTCCACGAGTGATTGTTCGGCTCAATAAATAAAGTATGTAGTCTCGTGTTGTCATTTGTGAGCGGAGCACCAAGGCACATTCCTTGCATATGCATACATGGCCAATAAACCTATTCATTCATTCATTCATTCATTCATTCATTCATTCATTCATTCATTCATTCATTCATTCATTCATTCATTCATTCATTCATTCATTCATTCATTCATTCATTCATTCATTCATTCATTCATAACCACTCTATCCACGATATAACGACAATACTTTCTAATCACTCACTTTAAGAAACGGCAATGTCTGCACTGCGTGTAGCAATCTGAGGTACAAAGAAAGAGGAGCAGTATCCAGACTTCCTGGTACAAGCAGGCAACGGTACGAACTGAAGTTTACGCGCAATTTCGCTGACGCCATTTAAAAAACAAACGACATGTTGGAATTTTTCGAAGCATTTCCTTAACAAGGTGCAGTGTCGCCTGCCGGATATTTCTAATCGTTTATGTTATTGTATAGGTTTGTGCAAAATTGTTGCGCTGGAGACTGTTTAACCCATCCTTTCACGGCAGTGAAAAAAGACCAATACGTTCCAATTTCATTTTCTATTATTCGTTGTGCCGACAATCTTGAAGTCCTCTTGATAATCTTTCACACAAAAGTATTTCAGACATTGGTTTCTACCTCTGCTCTTGGGTAAACTGTTGCTGAATTTAGGATGCTATTTTAATGTTTCAATAAATTTGATTATATCTATACACAGAAGGAGAAAGTGCCGGAGTAATTACATGTCAGGCACAATCAACAGAACAATTAGATATGCCCGGTCACAGACCCTTTATTAGGTTCTCCTTCAGAGCCACACGTTTGTTTTATTGGCCTTTCTCGTCTACTGCCTATGTATTTATTACAAATGCATTTGCATTAATCCTATAGCCCATAGTTATTGTTTGAAAGATACAGCATGGACACCGTCATTCCGGCCCACCGAGTCCATGCCGACCATCGATCATCCGTTCACACTAGTTCTATTTCATTCCACTTTCTCGTTTCTCCCTGTACATTGAGGAAATATTATAGAGGACAATTATCCAGCAAACCCACACGTCGCAGGCATGTGGCAGGAAACCGCAGGAACCGGGATGCGGTCTCATGGAGAGCACGAATACTCCACATAGATAACACTATAAGATGGAATCAAAAAATCGGGTCGCTATGAGGCAGCGGCTTTACCAGCTGCATCAATGGGCCGCCCCAATTTCCCTTGTACATTACACGCGATTCAGACCGATTAATTAGATACGTTGCTCAGGTTTCCCCTTCGAAACGAAAAGTGAGACGCACCTATATAGTTAATGCTTCCTCAACTATAATATCCTCCAGCCGCCAAGCAAAGTTTTTGTAAACTATCTCTGCTGCAACCAAATACTTTCCATTATATGGTGAAAAGAATTGGACACATAACGTCCCGCTGTCCGAAGAAGTGTCCCGACCCGCCATGCCACCAATCCATTTTCATCGGAGCTGCCGACTTGACCGATGCGTTAATCCGACCTGTTGCATCTTTTTTGTAAACCGGTACCTGCAGACCCTTGTGTACAATAGTTCATCAGTCCGATCTCAGATGGGTTTAAATCCCAGTCACTGTGAAATGTTGCCTTTTGGGAGGTCAATGTGAGGCGAAGCTATAAGATTGACACCAGGACCTAACAACACTAATGTGCAGAACGATGTGAGGGTCCAGACCATAGCTCCCTGAAAGTGGCACCACACGCAGAAAGATTGGTAAAGGGGGTGGATGGAATGCTTGCCTTCATTTGGCGGGCTTTGATTACAAAGGTCACGAAGTCATGATGCAATTCTCTCACAATACGGTTAAGGCTCACTTGGAGTGTTGTGTGCCTGTCTTGTTGTAGTGGTGTGGCATCTTTGGAGTGGATGCAGATGTGTTTTACTGGAATGCTGCCACGATTGGACTGTATTAGTTAAAGAAGAGCATGGGCAAACTTGGAACGCTTTCTCTCAATGACGAAGCACAAAGAGAGATGTGATATTAATTTATAGAATTATGAGAGGCATAGATGAGGTAGACTGTCAGAAAATTGTCCATGCAGGGATGAACTAGACAACATATATTTAAGGTGAGAGTGTCAAAGTTTCAAGCAGGTAATGGCGAGTGCCTGGAACGGGCTGCCAGGGATGGTGGTGGAAGCAAAAGTGAGAGTGTGGTGCAAGAGGCTTTTAGGTAGGCACATGGATATGCGTGGATTATTCAACATTACACTGCTGTAGGAAGCATAGAATGCGAATAGACTAATTAATATATGTTCGTACTAAATATTCTCCCTATTATCGGTAATATAATAACATAATATCTATTTTCTAGGACAACCGACTTTGCTGGCAGTTATTACGCAATAACTTACTTAGCAGTAGCTAACGTGAGCAGGCTACCTTTGTTTGTTTAACTGACTGACACTAATCCCAATTAATTTGCCTTGATGATGTTTTCTCTGGAGAATATGCTGCTAACTTTAAAAGCAGCGACCTGTCAGACCACTGGCAGTAAGCGTCGATTGTCTCTGGGCATGGAACTGCCGGTACTCATCCAGGTCGAGAACATTTTCTACCCTATCCTTGTCATCATTGGTGTTCCTGGTAAGCTCTTTGTTGATCTGTACCCAAGTTTCTCTGTCGAGCCTTTACTGTCAAAAAAAGTATGTGTTCTTAATTATTGCTTGAATTACTGATCCAGTTAAAACCACCGAAAATTCAAACTACGCCATCTAATTTATTGCCAATAGATTCAGTATTGTTTAGACAGGCAGATGGACAGGCAGTGATCGGAGGATGTAGACCAAATGTAAACGTGAGCTTTCTTTAAATTGGCGTTATGTTTGGTATAGACATTATAGACTGAAGGACCTGCTTCCGTTCTATACCCAATATACTTTAATGATACCCTTGGTAAGAAGACTCGTTGACCACCGAGTCCACACCGACCATCGATCACCCATTGAAAACAAGTCTGTGTTTTCTCATTCAATCCCTGCACACGGCGGGCAATTTTTCAGAGGCCAATGAACCTACAAACTCGCACGTCTTTCGGATGTGGGAGGAATCCGGAGCACCCGGAGGAAACCAACGTGGCAATGGCAGAGCGTTCAAGATTCACCCATACAGGATTGGGTTGTGCTGGTGTTCTATGTTCGATTGTGTCTGTCCTTGCGGCGCACCTTGCTCTGTGATCGGGAAAAGCTTTCATATTATCGATAGGGAGGGCAATTAATCTGTCAATTGTCAATAATGGGCGCGAGCCTTAGGTTGGAAAAACGGTAATATCTTCGTGCGTTAGTGCGATTGGACTGATTAAGTTAGGCATACCCAATGTTGCGGAAGCCACCCAATAAAAAAAAGTAAAACATAATGTTGTTATAACTTTGCCTCCAATGGAAAATCAGACGAGCTCCTGCTTGTGCGTCTCATATTCGCCGGTTCGGTCCGTCGCACACTGAAGTAATACGTTCCCACACATGTATGATACCAATCTGTAGCTGGTGCAGATGCGCTTGGAAAATAAACATGACTGTAATTAGTCTTCATCGCCAAATCGAAGTGGACTGATAGCGAATGCAGTGAATGCTGCCAACTGTGATAGGAAAGGCGGCAATTTGGGTCAATCTGGTTTGTGAACGACCAACTGCAATCGGATACACCGGCTGATTTTCCTTTGATATGCTCTTCTCAATTTACCAAAAGTTCCGTCCTGAGCCCATGCACCAGCGACAAATTATTTGGACAGGTAATCTAACAGCCAGCAGCGTATCGCAAGTCGGACAACGGAGCACATCGCATAGAAGCGGAGCTCGGAAAGTTGCTGCCTGACAGCGCCAGAGACCCGGTTTGACCCTGACCTGGGATCATGTGTGGAATTTGCACGTGATCTCTGCTAATTGCGTTAATTCAAAAGTCAGCTCCAGCTCCTCCACATTCCTAAGGTACGGGCGCTATCGGTTCCTCTCACAAACCGCACTAGTTTGTACGTGAACTGCATTATGTAGTTTGCTTCTAGAGCGCAGTTGCGAATGTTGGATAACATAGAGCCAGTGTGAACGGTTAATAGATGATCGGCACGACTCGCAGTGCCGGGGACCTTTTCCCATGCTGTATCAATCAATTCATCAAGCAACGACCCAGAGAGAACCTGCGCCAGCACAGTGAGAAGGTACAAATATCACCAGTGACCAATATCGATCCCAGGTCGCTGGAGCTGTCAAGGGACCTGTTGTCCATTTGCCTTGAGGGAAAGGGGCGTAAAATTCAATCGCCTTAAAAAGCAAGTGCGGTAGGAAATATAGCTTACCAGAGGCGTAAATTGGATGCAGTATTTGCAACCAAATGTGCATCGCGAAATCAATTTGCAACAGGTAGCGAGGAAGGTAAGTCTGCCAACGCCACTTACTGTAGACTTCTGCGTAACACATCTCGTTGCTACTTACTTCTTTTTCCAATACATTTCACCTTGATTGACCACCAAATACTTCTTGCTTTAAAGTTGATTCAGCCTGCATGTGGAAGGTGTGAACGTAATGTATGGTGCTAAACTGTGATGAACAAACCGGCCGATATCCTTCACTCTCCACATTTTTCTGTGGTCAGGCGAATGGAAGTTACAATTGATTTGTATCTACTATACCCGTCTATTAATCGTTCTGCGATACGCCGTAAGTCTGTAAAGCAAGAAATATAATTAGCGGCAGCATTTTGTTCATTATTAGTTTGCGAATTGCATCTTTCCGATGTGTTTTTCAGCATCAGAGATGTGTGGGCGACACGAGTAAAAAGAGCAGGTTACAGAATCAAAGAAGTCATTAACATTCATATGAAGAACTGTCGAATTGATCTTCATCTGGAATATTGAATGTCGGTAATTTTTATTTCATCTTCCCTACAGCTAACCTGATGGCAATCATAATTCTGTCTCGGGGAAAGTGTGGACTCTCCAAATGTATCTCCCGCTATCTGGTATCCATGGCCGTAGCTGATTTAATGGTTCTGATCTTCGAGGTAATTCTCTCCGAGATTTCAGATGGCTATTTTCCTTATTCATTCCTCAAAATAACTCAAGTTTGTAAACTGAATATTTTCTTTAATTTTATTTGTATCGATTGCTCTGTCTGGCTAACGGTGACCTTCACCTTCGATCGATTTGTCACTATATGTACTCAGAAGTTACGAACAAAATATTGCACCGAGAGAACTGCGGATTTGGTAATATCACTGACATGTATCTTAAGTATTATTCAAAATATACCTGTTTATTTTGCCTGCGTACCTCGGGAAATAATTGACAACGTGGGCTGGTACTGTGGCATAACCCCTGACTTCTACACTTCACAGTTATGGGCAGCACTTTTGTCCATCGAAACAATTTTAACCCCATTTGTACCAATCTTACTGATCATGCTCCTGAATGCCCTGACAATGAGGCACATCATACACGCCAACAGAGTGAGGAGCCGTCTCCGAGGGAACACGAAGGACGAGGGCGGCACGGATCAAGAGGTGGAGAGCAGAAGGAAGTCCATCATTCTATTGCTGGCCATATCCGGTAGCTTCGTCCTACTGTGGATGGTAAACTTCGTGTGCTTCGTGAGTGTATACTTCCTCGACGTGGAGTTGTTAGCAACAGATAACAACGACCCATTTACCATTGCGGAACAGTCCGGATACATGCTGAAGGCTCTGAGTGCCTGCACCAACACGTTTATTTATGGGGTGTCCCAGAAGAAATTCAGGGAGGAATTTATAAAGGTGATTAAGAGCCCATTTGTTTCTATTTCCAATTCAATAAAGTGTTTGAAGTGAAATAAGTGTTCAAATTGAAAATCCGTTTCATAATTACATTGTATTATATGTTATATCATTGCATCTGACTTTTCGAGATCCCATTCGCACCATCGGGACAATAACGACTTTCAGGGTAATACCTGCTGTCCCTTTCCCCACTGCATTCCCATTCAATTTATTCCTTAACTATCCACTCAAATGCCCACTAATGAACCAGCAGCCCAGATGAATCAGGGCAGTATTATAGAAGGCATATAGCCTGTCAACGACTTGCGTCTTTGGGACGGGGAAGGGAACTGCAGCCCCCTAGGGAATATTCCGCGGTGGCAATAGACAATACCCAATAGGTGCAGGAGGAGGCCATTCGGCCCTTCGAGCACCGCCATTCAATGTGATCATGGCTGATCATTCTCAATCAGTACCCCGTTCCTGCCTTCTCCCCATACCCCCTGACTACGCTATCCTTAAGAGCTCTATCTAGCTCTCTCTTAAATGCATTCAGAGAATTGGCCTTCACTGCCTTCCGAGGCAGAGAATTCCACAGTCACAACTCTCTGACTGAAAATGTTTTTCCTCATCTTATTTCTAAATAGCCTACCCCTTATTATTAAACTGTGGCCCATTGTTCTGGACTCATCCAACATTGGGAACATGTTTCCTGACTCTAACGTGTCCAACCCTTTAATATTCTTATACGCTTCGATAAGATACCCTCTCATCCTTCTAAATTCCAGTGTATACAAGCCTAGTGGCTGCAGTCTTTCAACATATGACAGTCCCGCCATTCCGGGAATTAACCTAGTAAACCAAAGCTGCACGTCCTCAATAGCAAGATTATCCGTCCTCCAATTTTGAGTACAAAACTGCACACAGTACTCCAGGTGCGGTCTCACTAGGGACCTGTACAGCTGCAGAAGGACCTCTTTGCTCCTATACTCAACTCCTCTTGTTATGAAGGCCAACATTCCATTGGATTTCTTCACTGCCTGCTGTACCTGCATGCTTCCTTTCAGTGACTGATGCACTACGACACCCAGATCTCGTTGTACGTCCCCTTTTCCTAACTTGACACCATTCAGGTAATACTCTGCCTTCATATTCTTACAACCAAAGTGGATAACCTCACACTTATCCACATTAAACTGCATCTGCCATGCATCCGTCCACTCACACAACCTGTCCAAGTCACCCTGCAACCTCATAGCATCTTCCTCACAGTTCACACTACCACCCAGCTTTGTATCATCTGCAAATTTGCTAATGGTACTTTTAATCCCTTCATCCAAGTCATTAATGTATATTGTAAATAGCTGCGGTCCCAGCACCAAGCCTTGCGGTACCCCACTAGATACTGCCTGCCATTCTGCAAGGGACCCATTTATCCCCACTCTTTGCTTTCTGTCTGTCAACCAATCTTCTATCCATGTCAGTACCCTACCCCCAATACCATGTGCTCTAATTTTGCCCACTAATCTCTAATGTGGGACCTTGTCCAAGGCTTTCTGAAAGTCAAGGTACACCACATCCACCGGCTCTCCCCTGTCAATTTTCCTAGTTACATCCTCAAAGAATTCCAGAAGATTATTCAAGCATGATTTCCCCTTCGTAAATCTATGCTCACTCGGAACGATCCTGTTACTACTATCCAAATGCTCCGCAATTTCGTCTTTTATAATTGACTACAACACCTTCCCCACCACTGATGTAAGAATAACTGGTCTATAATTTCCCCTTTTCTCTCTCCCTCCTTTCTTAAAACGTGGGACAACATTAACTATCCTCCAATCCACAGGAACTGATCCTGAATCTATAGAACATTCAAAAATGATCATCAATGCTTCCACAATTTCTAGCGCCACCTACTTAAGTACCCTGGGATGCAGACCATCAGGCCCTGGGGATTTTATGAGCCTTGCGTCCCATCAGTCTACCCAACACCATTTTCTGCCTAATGTGGATTTCCTTCAGTTCCTCCATCACCCTAGGATCTCTTGCCACTAGAACATCTGGAAGATTGCTTGTATCTTCCTTAGTAATGTCAGATCCAAAGTACCGGTTCAACTCGTCTGCCATTTCCTTGTTCCCCATAATAAATTCCCCTGCTTCTGTCTTCAAGGGACCCACATTTGCCTTGACTATTTTTTTCATCTTTACATACATAAAAAAGCTTTTACTATCCTCCGTTATATTATTGGCTAGTTTACCCTCGTACCTCATCTTTTCTCCCCGTATTGCCTTTTTAGTTATCTTCTGTTGCTCTTTAAAAGAGTCCCAATCCTCTGGCTTCCCACTCTTCTTTGCTTTGTTGTACTTCTTCTCTTTTATTTTTATGCTGTCCTTGACTTCCCTTGTCAGCCACGGGTGCCTCTTACTTCCCTTAGAATCTTTCCTCCTCTTTGGGATAAATTGATCCTGCAACTTTCGCATTATTCCCAGGAATACCTGCCATTGCTGTTCCACCGTCTTCCCTGTTAGGGCCTCCTTCCAGTCAATTCTGGCCAGCTCCTGCCTCATGCCTCTGTAATCCCCTTTACTATACTGTAATACTGACACTTCCGATTTTCCCTTCTCCCTCTCAATTTGTACAGTAAAACTTATCATGTTGTGATCACTGCCTCCTAATGGCTCTTTTACCTCTAGTCCCCTTATCAGATCAGGATCATTACACAACACTAAATCCAGAATTGCCTTCTCCCTAGTAGGCTCCAGTACAAGCTGTTCTAAGAATCCATCTCGGGGGCACTCAACAAACTCACTTTCCTGGGGTCCATTACCAACCTGATTTTCCCAGTCTACCTGCATGTTGAAATCTCCCATAATCACCGTAGCATTACATTTGCGACATGCCGGTTTTAGCTCCTGTGTCAACTTGCACCCTATGTCGAGACTACTGTTTGGGGGCCTGGAGACAACTAAAGAAGGGTTCCGAGCTGCAACATCGCTTATCCATGTCTCCAGGGAAGCTCTCTGCTCCGCTGAGTTACTCGGCATTCTGTGTCTATCGAGAGAGAGGTGATGTTTCCGGTCGAGTGATTTCTTCACATACAGTAAAGTCCTGTGTGAAGCTCTGGTCAGCATGTTACGGACAGTATTTGCGAGCAGCAGAAGTGTTGCTGAACAAGATGAATTTCAGCAATCTATATCCACCGACCGGCCCCGTACAAAGGCAGCCTCGCCAAGAGTCTGTCTCGTCTTTCTCGTCCCTTTGTAGATATCCCGGTTCTAGTCTGAGCTCGGCCGCAGTCGTGGTATTGTTTACGAATTCTCCCTGATGGGGCGTGTATTTGCTCCGTGAGCTCCGGTTTCCTCCGACATCCTAAAGCTGTGCGGGTTTTGTAGTTTCACGTGCGTTTGGAAATTTTACATATTGTGTAGGGATTCGACAAGAATGTGGAATAACATAGAACTAAACACGCTCCTAGGCACGTACCATAATGCCTCCACAACCCCCTCGGCCGCTCCCCGGCCGAACCTACTGACGGCGAAGCCCCACCTACCCGAACAGATCACCCCGTTGGTCCCATATCGTGCCTGTCGACGCCACTGACGACCTTACCCCGCACTCCGTCCGCCGGCGGGCCGGTGCGGTTGACTCCGCCGTTCCTACCCTCTTATCCGGCCACCGCATCTGTCGGCTCACATCGGTTCCAGACGCTGTTCCTTGCAGAAGGGTCCATGCAGCCGACTCCAGCAACTTCACGTTCATAAGTTCATAAGTGATAGGAGCTGAATTAGGCCATTCGACCCATCATTTCTACTCCACCGTTCAATCATGGCTGACCTACCATTTCCTTCGAACCCCATTTTTCTGTCTTCTCTGCATAACGACCGACATCCGTACTAATCAACAATCTATCTCTCTATGCCTTAAAAATGTCAAATGACTTGGTCTCCACAGGCTTCTGCGGCAATGAATTCCACAGAATCACCACCCTCTGACGAAGGAAATTCCTCTTCATCTCCTTCCTAGTGGAATGTCCTTTACTTCTGAGGATATGAGCTCGTGGAAACATCCACTCCACATCCACTATCTAGGTTTTTCACTATTCGGTAAGTTTCAAAGAGGCCCCCCCTCATCCTTCTAAACCCCTCTCCAGATTTCCAACAGGGAAGTTCAGTAATAGCATCACACGTACACTACAATTCCGTAGTCTCAGCACCCATCATCTCCCAATGCACTTCACCCTTGCAGCCCTGGATCCCCCTTCCCTTCCACCCCCAGCACTCACCATTGTCGTGTTTTTACCATCTCTGGCCTCCCTCTTCAGGGTCCAGTACAGTCAGTCCTCCACAACCGCCTTATCTTCTTATCCCATGCATCTACATGTCTATGAAAACCCCCGCACCTGCGCCCAACCTGTGTTTCCGCCATAGTGTAGAGCACTTCCTCCGCTCCACGTCTTCGTGTTTTTTTCTACAGCAAGGAGGCTTTCCCTCCCGGCAATTACACATTTTACAGTCTCCAACATTTGCACTTGGCGTCATCCTGCCGGCCTTCTACCCTCACTGGACTATGTTACTTCGAAAACCCGCCGTGACATCCACCGTTTTCAATTCTCTCCCACACTGACCCACGCGGGTCGCACGCGTCTCAACGCACAACCCTCCGCTCTCCAAAAAGAAACCCGACATTGTTATTAAACCCGCCGACAACGTAGATGCTGTTGTAGTATGGCGTGCTGACCTCTACTGTGTGCATTCCAGACACCAGCTTTCGGACACCTTTTTATTCCTGCTATTCCTAGTTCAGTTAATTTATTGTCACGTTTACCGAGATACCGTGAAAATGATTTCGTTGCGCGCCAACCAGTCAGCAAAAAGACAATAAATGATTACAATGGATCCATTTTCAGTGTATAGATACATGATGAGTGGATAACGTGTAATGCAAGGTAAAGCTAGCAAAGTCCGATCAAGGATAGTCCAAGGGTCACCAAAGAAATATATACTAGTTCAGCACTGCTCTCTGGTTGTTGTAGGATGATTCAGTTGCCTGATATCAGCTGGGAAGATACCGTCCCTGAATCTGGTGGAGTGGGTTTTTACACTTCTATACACTAGGCTGAGGGTAGAGGAGACATTTGCCCATGACCCCACAGATGATCACCAGGCCATCCTCTCCCTGACTGTTTCTGATCTCACCGACTGAAGATCTCCTCTCTACAGCCTCAAACAATTACCCATTCCCGCACTGCTCGCGTGTATCACCACCCCAAAATCTACAAAGCAGATTGGCCTGGCAGACCCATTATGTTTGCCTGCTCCTATCCCGCTGAACTCATCTCCACTTACCTCGATTCCATCCCATCCCTCCTTGTCCGTTCCATTCCCAACTACACCCAAGCCACCTCACGCACCCTTCATCTCTTCATTAACTTTCAGTTTCGAGACAACCGTTGCTCAATTTTCCCCTTGCACGTTCAGTCCCTTCAGTCCTCCATCCTCCATTTGTCTCAAGGCCCTCCACTTCTCCGTCGAGCAGAGACAAATTCAATGTCCCTCTACTAACAATCCCCTCCGCTGGCGGGATTTCTCCGCGCCCTGGACACTTAGACCCTCTCACTCGGCCACGTCAAGCGTGTATTCAATGCGTGAATGGAGGCCGGCTTCATTCGAATGGGCACCTGCTATGCCTGTCTTTTTTTCAGTTATGTCCGACAGTCCTTGTTCCAGTTGTACACTGGCCCTATCCGCAAACTCTTTCACCGTTGCAATTATCACTGTATCGGGGCAGCCTCCTGCACACGTGCAGATTTCATTGATTTCATTACCTTCACCCACCTTCCCTCAAATTCGTCTGGACTATCTCTGCCACTTCTCTACCATATCTCGATTATTTTGTCTCCACAACAGGGGAGAGTTCACCGACTGATGTCTACTAAAAGCCTACCGACTGCCGCGGTTGGCTGGACTACACTTCCTCCCACACTGCCTCTTGCAAGGACGTGGTCCTCCACTCTCCATCTCCGCCACATGTGCTCTTAGGATGAGGCTTCCCAGTTGTGGACATTGAAGTTGTTCTCATTATTCAGTAGACGTGAATACCCCGTGCTGTTATAATTTGATCCCTTACTCACGTCTCTTCTCCGTCCCGTAATTCTACTCTGTTCCGGATGACTGAAGAACAGCAAAGGTATTATTGTAATGTAGGGATAAGACGCAAACCAGTGATAGAAAACTTTTCGGAACAGTTCGGAAGGGGGTGGAGTGTCGAGTACATTGATTGAAAGATGCAGCGTGGAAACAGTCCAACCGAGTCCACGCCATCTATCGCCCATTCACGGTAGTTCTATAAGAGCGCACTTTCGCATGCACTTCCTGCGCACGGTGGGCAATTTACAGGTGCGAATTAACCAAATCCACGCACGTCTTTGCGATGTGGGACGAAAAACAAAGTACACAGAAGCAACAAAGTTGCCCGCGCGCACAACGGACGCACACACCACGCAAGGTGAGGAACGAATCCGGGTCTCTGGCCCTGTGAGACAGCAGCTCTCCCAGCTGTGCCAGTGTGCCGTCCAATCGGAAAGTCAGGGATTAATTACACAATCGCAGCCGTTTTTGGCAGGATATTGTGTTTGATTTTTTTAATTTTATCTTTCAGAAGCAAAAGCCATTTATGACACAGTGAAGTTGATGGGATTTGCATAAACGTAAGGAAAGCCTTTGGCCAGTTCCCACAGTTTCAGTTCAAAACGCTGGATGCCGCGTGATGAGGACCTCGAAAGCTGGATGTAGAATTGGCCTGGAAATAGTAGGCACGGGGCTGTTTGGGAACGTTAAACATAACCGACGAAGGTTAAAAATAACTCGGGGAAGGGTACAAGGAAGGAAGAATACATGGATACTTTGATCACTCAAGCATTATGTAAAAAAAATAAAAACTGCATGTAATCATTGTATCATCAGTTATCAAAAAAATCTGTCGGTGCTGCGAGTGATTGAAATACTCTGGGCTGTTTCAGAGATTTTCGCCGTTTTCATTATTAAGATCTTGAATAAACGGACTTGTGTGAGAAACCCGCCACTGCTCGTTGAGATGTCGTCGTGTCTCTGCCGTTCTGAGCTGTCATTAACAGGGCAAGAGGGCCGCAGGTGAAAGCGAGATTCAGGGAGAAGGTTAAAGGAAAAATTCGCTCAAACATCTCCTTGTAGTTGACAACTACTAATCGGGGCATCGTTCTGGCAAAACTCTCCTGCAGCGTCCTCTTTCCCTGTCCATAGTTCCTGTAATGGAGCTACTATAACTATAATTATAACTACAACTTTTGAACTGTAACTGTGGGAGCTGGCTTTCCTTACGATTGTGTGGAAAAAAATCGAACTGAATACGCCTATGTTTATTAGTTTTTCCAAAGTACAGCACCTCACACTTATCAGGATTGAATTCCACCTAGCATTGCTCAGCCAATTTAACGAACTGATCAATATCATCCTGCAACCTATAATTATCTTCCTCACTGCGAACAAAACCATGATTTTTCGAGATATATGCAGACTTACTGATCATGTCCCACTGTGCTCATATGCAGATCATAAAAGCAATAAGGGCGCCAGTACAATCCTTTACATAGACAACTGAACATCTTCCTCCAAACAAAAAGAGACGTCCAAATAACCCTGAAAGTGGTGGATGCCCGGAACGCGCTTCCAGAGTTGGTGGTGGAGACAGTTTCTGCAGTAGCATTGAGGAGACTTTTGGATTGGCACATGCACATGCAAGGAATAGAGAGGTATGGATCATGTGAAGGAACATGAGATTTGTTTAGGATGCTATCGTGTTCAACACGTGCAGTTATGGCCGAAGGGCCTATCTTTGTGCTCTCCCTTTTTTGCCTGCCTGTATTATAATGAATGGCGGGCCCCGGAGAGTATTGAGCGACAGGGTGTCATTAATGGGCAGGTTTATGGATCTCTGAAATTGGCAAGCATAAGTTCCTGGAGAAGGCTGGTGTGATGCTTAGCGTCAATAGATGGGACATAGAATATTGATTGATTGCTGATTGTTTTATTAATCTGGAACAATGCCACGGCGGTATTCAGAGATGACATATCGAACCTTCCAATGTGTCATCGCCGAATACCGCCATGTACGGATTGATATAAACATATTTCTAAAGGACCAAACATTCTAGTGGGATTAAATTAAAGGCCACCCAATGGACAACAAGAGATAGCGGATCACCTATGGCGACAGAGTGCGGAAGGATGCAAGAACCGCAGGGTTGTAGTGGTGGATGAATTAAATGTCCCTCATATTGACTGGGACTTACTCAGTACAAAAGGACTAGGCGGCGCAGTATTTATTAGATGTCTCCAAGAAGGATTCCTTACACGGTAGGCGAATTGCCAGATTCCAGGAGGGACCATGCATTGGAAAATGACTCTGACCAGATGATTGGTATAGCAGTAGAATAGCATTTTGGAGACGATCATTATATGTTTTAAGATTGTTCTGTATGGGGGGGTGTCTGGATGTCGTGGAGAGAACTGAGTCGGGGAAAGCACACTGCCATGTCATTCGGTTCGAGCAAGGATGGGTAGATTTGGAGCAATGGTTATTTCGTCAGTCCACAGCTGACATGTGGGGGTCGTTTCAAGGCCAGGAGCAGCATGTTCCAGTAAGGAGAGGGGATAAGGATGACAAGGTTATAAAACTGGTCAGGCAGGAAAATAAGCGTTTGTCAGTATAATGTGGATAAATGTGAGGTTATCCACTTTGGTGGCAAGAATGGTGTCAGGTTAGGGAAAGGGGAAGTACAACGAGACTTGGGTGTCCTTGTACACCAGTCACTGGAAGTAAGCGTGCAGGTACAGCAGGCAGTGAAGAAAGCTAATGGCATGGTGGCCTTCATAAGGGGAGGAGTTAAGTATGGGAGCAAGGAGGTTCTTCTGCAGTTGTACAGGGCCCTGGTGAGAACACACCTGGAGTGTTGTGTGCAGTTTTGGTCTCCTAATTTCAGGAGAACTTGCTATTGAGGGAGTGCAGCGTAGGTTCACGAGGTTAATTCCCCGATGACGGGACTGTCATATAATGGATGAAAGAATAGAGCGACTGGGTTTGTATTTACTGGAATTTAGAAGGATGAGAGGTGATCTTATAGAAACATAGACAAATTCTTAAAGGATTGAACACGCTAGATGCAGGAAATATGTTCGCGATGTTGGGGGAGTCCAGGACCAGGGGCCACAGTGTACCAGGGGCCACACAATAACGGTCGGCCATTTGGAACTGAGATGAGAAAAATAAAATCACTGAAAGTTGAGAATTTGAGGAATTCTCTGCGTCAGAAGGCAGTGGAGGCCGATGCACTGAATACATTTAAAAGATAGTTCGATAGAGCTCTTAGGGCTAGCGAAATCCAGGATATGGGGAGAAGGCAGGAACTGATTGTGGATGATCAGCCATGATCACATTGAATGGCAGTGCTGGCTCGGAGAGCTGAATGGCCTACTCGTGCACATATTGTATATTTGTATATAGATTTAAATTTGTATAAGTATTTGTTAGGACGCAATTGGATCTTTATAAGGTTAATGAAGGAAGCAAGAGAAAAGATGGCGGCGACGTCGACGTCGCGGATCTTTATTTCTTCTATAGCTACATGCTAGTTCCAGGAGGATTGCGGAGTGGCCAACTGTGTTCCTTTTCTAAGAAGGGAATGAGATAGAATCAGAGAACGAGAAGCCGATGAGCCCCACGTCAGTGGTGCGGAAAATATTGGAGAGAATTATTCGGCGTAGGATTTACTCACATTTGGAAGAACTTGCTACAATTACGCGGTCTTGGGCAGAGATGTTCCCAAACCATGCTGTGAAGCAACCAGACAACGTGCTTCGTTTGATGCAGGTGCAGTGGATTAGAAGTGACGTTGAAGACATAACGAATGTTCTTAGTCTCCGAGGGAAGTAGAGGTTTCGGTGAGTCTTCTTGGCTGTCGCATCAATATGTTTGGTCGATGCAGATCCTTGATTATATCAACGAGTTGGAAATTGAAGTTCACAATTATTTCCACGTCCGCATAATTGAAACTAAATGGGCATGTTCTCCCTGAAGTCAATATCCAGCTCCTGCGCCTTGCTGGTATTTCACTTTTTATATTATGGGGTGTTGTGTGCAGATTGATGATTAAAAAAATGAATTTAATCCATTTAAAAACAAGGCTGTAACGTAGCAACATTTGGAAAAAATGAAGGGGTCTGAATACTTTCCGAATGCACTGTATATTCCTACTTGTAATTCTATTTTCTATATCATCAAAGTGGCGCAGCGGTAGAGTTGCGGTCTTACAGCGAATGCTGCGCCGGAGACTCAGGTTCGATCCTGACTACGGGCGCCGTCTGTACGGAGTTTGTACGTTCTCCCCGTGACCTGCGTCGGTTTCCTCCCACACTCCAAAGACGTACAGGTATGTAGGTTAATTGGCTGGGCAAATGTAAAAATTGTCCCTAGTGTGTGTAGGATAGTGTTAGTGTGCGGGGATCGCTGGGCGGCGCGGACCCGGTGGGCCGAAGGGCCTGTTTCCGCGCTGTATCTCTAAATCTAAAAAATCTAAATCTTAATGATGTAATATCTATTTTATAGAAAACCCGACTCTGCTGGCAGTTATTACGCAATTCCATAATTAGTTGTAGCAAACGTAATCTGGCTTACATTGTTTGTTTAAAGGACTGACATGCATCCCAATTAATTGACCTTGATTTGGCGTCATGTGGTTTCCCTGGAGAATATGCCACTAACTTTAAAAGTACGCGACCTGTCAAACCAGCGGCAGTAAACGTCGATGTTCTCTGGCATGGAACTGCCTGTCCTCAACCAGGTAGAGAACATTTTCTACCCTATCCTTGCCATCATCGGTATTCCAGGTAAGCCCTTTATTGCTTTCCGCCAAGGTTCCGACATCTAGGCTTTACCGTTCCAATACGTTTGCTATGACTTATTGCTTGAGTTACTTTTACTCTTACTCTTCAAGATCACATTTTCAGAATCTGATGTGATTCAGTTGTGTTGTCAACACTACGAAAAGGGACGTGTGGGTGACACGAGTGAAATGAAAGAAATGTCAAACTAACGTTCTCCTGGAACAATGAATTTTGGTTATATTAATCTCCTCTTTTCTACAGCAAACCTGTTGGCAATCGCCATTCTCTCCCGGGGAAAGTGTGGACTCTCCAAATGTATCACCCGCTACCTTGTATTCATGGCCGTAGCTGACTTAATGGTTCTGATCTTCGAGGTAATTTTCTACGAGATCATTGTTGGTTATTTTCCGTATTCATTCCTAAACCTAACCTCTATTTGTAGCGTGTACATTACCATTATGTTGGTTTTTGTTGATTGCTCGGTCTGGCTAACGGTGACTTTCACTATCGATCGATTTGTCACCATCTGTAATCCGAAGTTACGAGCAAAATATTGCACTGAGAAAACAGCGTCTTTGGTAATAGCAGTGACGTGTATCTTAAGTATTATTCAAAATGTCCCAATATATTTTGTGTACGTACCTCGGGAAATCGTAAACAACGTAGCTTGGTCCTGTGGTGTAACCTCAGATTTCTACACCTCATCTTTATGGGTAGCGTATTGGTCCGTCGAACCCATCCTAACTCCATTGGCACCAATTTTACTGATCATACTGCTCAACGCCCTGACAATCAGACACATTATACACGCCAACAGAGTGAGGAGCGGTCTCCGAGGGATCACGAAGGACGAGAGCGGCGCAGATCAGGAGGTTGAGAACAGAAGGAAGTCCATCATTCTATTGCTGGCCATATCCGGTAGCTTCGTACTACTGTGGATGGTTACATTCGTGTGCTTCATCAGTGTGTACTTCATGGACGTTCAGCTTTTAGCAACAGATTACAACGACCCATTCACCGTTGCAGAACAGTCCGGCTACATGCTGAGGTGTATGAGTGCCTGCACCAACACGTTTATTTATGGGGTGTCGCAGAACAAATTCAGGGAGGAATTAAAAAATGTGATTAAAAGCCCATTAGTTTTCTTTTCGAAATTAATAAAGTGTTTTTGATGTTTGGGTGAAACTGACCATTGATTTTACAATGTCTTTGTTTTCCATGTTAATTGTTGCATCCTTCTTTCTGAGATAGCATTCGAACCACAGAGGTTTTCGGGGTAATCCCTTCAGTTCCATTCCTTTCCGTACGTCGATGCAATTTATCACTTTATATGGCACACAAGTGCCCACTTGTGTTTAACGGCAACTGCATCAGCGTCAAAACACAGAATCCATTTACTCTGCCACCCAATTAGGTCTTTGGTACGTGGGATGAAACCGGTGCTCCCAAGACCGGTGGCACGGTTGCGCAGCTGTAAAATTGCTGCCTTACAGGGCCAGAGACCCGGGTTCGAAACTGACTGCGGGTGTTGTTTGTATGGAGTTTCTACGTTCTCCCGTGACCTGTGCGGGACTTTTCCGGGTGCTCCGGATTCCTCCCACACTGCAAAGACATACCGGTTTGACGCTAATTGGCTTCTAAAATTGTAAATTGACCCTCATTTGTGTAGGGTACAGTTATGATGTAGGGATCGCTGGTCGGCGAGGTCTCGACGGGCCGAATGGCATTTTTCCGCGTTGTGTCTCAAAACTAATCTAAAACTTAACTGACCGTGGTGGCAGGGAGAACGTGTGAAATCTTCACGGAGATCAACATGGGGAGGAGTCTGCGGGTGCGTTATCCACTGCCAAATAAGGTCGTCTTTGCACAATTATATCACTGCGTTTTCCAATATTTGTTTGAAAGCAATCTGCAAATAATAAAATAAAATCTGGATAGGGTGAACGATTAGAACCACATTTCCCCTTAATAAGGGCAAGGCGACCTGAGAGCGTATATTGGAGCGGCTTCTATATCGGAAGGCTCCAGAGACCCTGGATCGATTCTGACCTCGAGTGCTGTCTACGTGAAATTTACCCTCTTTTCTTGCGACCGCGTGGGGTTGCTCCGGGTGTTGCGGTTTCCATCCCACATTCCAAAAGATTTGCGGGTTTGTAAGTTAATTATCCTCAGTAAATAGTCCTTATGTAGGGAAGTATAGCGAGTGGACGAGGATGTGGGATGACATAAAACTACTGCGAACGGGGACGGATGGTCAGCATGTACTCGGTGGGCCGAAGTGACGATTCCCACGCTCATCTTTCAAACAATAACAATACGCTACCGAGTTCATGTAAATGACATTTGTAATAAGTTCAGACACACCCAACGCGAATGGACAACAGCCCAAACGGCTAACACTGAGAGTAGATCTGATAAATGGTCTGTGATCGGGCATACACAGTCTTGCTGCTGAATCTGTGTGACTTGTAAGTGCTTCCGGTACTTTCTCCTTGTATTAATATCTATAATCCAATTCATCAAAACATTAAAATTGCATCCAAATTTCAACAACAGTTTACCCAAGCGAAGAGGTAGAAATCAATGTCGAAAATATGGTGTTTGAGAGGTTGTCAAGAGGAATCCACGGTTATCCGCGGAATGAGTAATGGCAGATAGCATAGGAACGCGTTGGTCTTTCCTTCACTGGCGTGTATGGATGGGTTGAACAATCTCCAGTGTTGCAATTGTCTGCAAACACGCACAATAACAGAAACGATTGGAAACATCTGACAAGCGGGACAGCACCTTGTTAAGCAAAATGTTCCCAACCACTGCATTTCCAACATCTCGTTTATTCATTATCTGCCATCAGTGAGGTTACAGTAAAGTTCAGTTGGGAACTTTGCCTGCGTACACCACGAACTGCCTGGATATTGATCATTCTTGGCACGTGAGATTGCTAGGCGGAGGGCTGACAATACATGATCCTAAAGTGAGCGATAACAATGTATAGTAGTTAATACACAGGCATATTCCATTGTCAATGCCTTGTATTAAATCGGTTACGATTCCTACTATCCCAAGTGCCTAAGCCGAATTTAGCATTTGCACCTTTAAAAAAAACCTGTTCCATGTTTGCTTTTTCGGACATTCCTGTTCCTTTACGGTGTTGCAAGTTCAAGGACATGGCAAGTATTTATGTCCATTAACATTGCAATAGCTCTCTGCCAGCAGAATGCATGATGCAACCTCAAAGACTCACAGGCTGATCCACGTCGAATTCTAAATATCTATAGCATTTCGTGACAGGCGAGAGTTTATCCAGATTGCGAGGCACAATGCTGCCCTGTGCATTTAACGGCTATATGTCGAGCTCACCACTTCATTCTGCCTGTTTACCACTTGTCATAATGTACATAGTTGCGTGAGCTGGCAAAATTTGCGGGCTATTTAGAACAGCGCGTCGGCTCATCTACGAGAACCGCTAACACATAATGCCAGATAATCGGGATGCATCCTGACCACGGACGTGGTCAATGTGGAGTTGCTATTATATTTTCCCTGTGGCCGCGGGGTATCTCCAAGTGCACAAGATCCCCCCCGCTCCCCACTTCAACATGATGTACAAGTTGATTTTTCGCCCTTGTAAATTGGCAATACAATGTGTGCAAGTGAGTGGGGGAATCTGGAAGGCGTTGATTGGATTGTGGGGTGAACAAATAATGGGATTAACATTACATTTGTGAAATTGACGGAAGTTCATCAAGGACCCTATGGGTAGAACAGTGCAGTATATCTTTGTCTTCCCCGTGCAGTATGTCTTTGTCTTCATGACTGGGCGATTGTCTCGACATTAGATCCAGTTGCACTGTTTTCCTCAGTAATGTGATCAATGTTGTAACATCGTCAGGTGAGATTACTCTGCGTTACCTGAAATTCCTAACCTTGGTGATGGAGACAGGTGCAATAACAAAATATAGAATCCAAAGTGGATGCCGTGAATAAGTGCAGTGTCAGCCAATGTTTGAAAAGCGGAGGATGTACAGTTAGAGACTCACTGAGCCACAGGGTCGTACAGCGCAGAGGCGAGCCCGTCAGCTGCATCCGTTCTAAACGTTTTTATCCCCATCTACACTGGTCCTGATGTCAAGTACAAGACTTCCAAAAGTGTACAAGATAACTGCTAAAATACATTAGAAGGGAAACGAGGGGTCACAAATGTATCTATGCGGATATGACAAAGGCATAGAACAAGTCATCATAATACTTTCGGAGCAAGATGATACCCAGGGGACAATTGGGGACCATTTGCGGACCAGATTATGAGGATGTGCGCTTAAATACGTATATTGCATCTGAACTGATCATGGGGAGGGGTATGTATTTGCAGAACTCATGGAGTGGCAGCGAAACTCAAGAACATGATCATTTATGCACCAGGTAAGAGATGTAATTGCAGGTTTAAACATGGATATATTCCAGTGGCCTTGGGAGGCGTATCACGGGCAGCCGTGGAAGACAGGGGAGAAGATCGTTGGGGACATAGCAGATGTGACTTTTTTGTTCGCTGACAACAGAAAATGTTCACTTTGTCCGGAGTACAGCAAATGTAGTCTCGTTATGCAAGGGGGACAGCAGGGATAATTCTTCTGTCAGTGTGCTACTCGGTAATTCTACTGGAAGTTGTTGGAAAGTTCTGAGGGAGAGAGATGTTGATTACATTGATTGAAATATGCACCACCAAAACAGGCCCACCGCGTCTACGCCGACAATCGATCACCCATTCAAATTACTTTTATGGTAGTACACTTTTGCAGGAGCTCCCTGCACATGAGGGGCAATTTATACAGGCCAATTAACAGATGGACTCGCACGTCCTTGGAATGCGGGTGAAAGACAGAGCACACGAAATACAACATGGTGGTCACAGTGAGTACTTGCAACTCGAATTTTACTATTCATGGTTCTCAACGTGCCGACTGTCAGGCATATTATACATGCCAGCAGAATGAGAAGCCCCGAGGGAACAGGAAGGACAAACGGATCAAGAGTTAAAGAACGCAAGGAAGACCATCATTCTATTGCTGGCCATATCTGCCGGATTCGTATTAATATGGATGGTAAATGTCGTGTGTTTTATGAATTTCATTGACGTACAGCTTTTAGCAACAGATTATAACGGCACATTTAACAAAGCCGAACAGCCCGGCCATCTGCTGAGGTGTCTCCATTCTTGCACGTTAATTTTTGGGGCGTCCCAGAAAAAAAAACAGGGCCGAATTTTAAAATGTAATACATTTTCCTTTCTAATTTAATAAAGAGCTTTTAATGTGTAGGTGAAATTGAAAATCAATTTTGAATGAATGAATGGCGTCGGCGTTTTGCCTCCCATATTCTATTATTGCCTCTTTCCTTTCGGGACATCATTCGGACCAACATGGTGCCTGTCAGGGTAATCCAAGCAGTTTCTTTCCTGTCCGCTTGTCCATACAATTTATCCCATGACATGCCGCTTAAGTGCCGGCTAATGCCCCAACAGCTCACCTGCATCAGGGCCATATCACACAGGCCATTCACTGGGACAACCAATTGCGACTGTGAGACATGTGAGGATACAGTAGAAGAGAAATCCGCGCAGTGGCAGAGAGAACGCGCACACTCCACACAGACAGCGTTAGAGAACAGAATCGGAAGGAAGAGTCTGCAGGTGCATTATCTACTGGAAGATCAGGCGCTCACCGCACAGCTGCAGAATTGGGTGGGGAGATAGCAGATAAAAGGAAACCCAAGCAGGTGTGAGTTATTGCAGTTCAGAAGGTTTAATGTAAGGGGAAAGTACACAATTCATGGCAAGACCCTTAACAGTATTGATGTGCAGAGGGACTATGTGTCCAAGTTTATAACTCATTAAATATGGCAACACAGGCATATAGCGTGGTAAAGATGGCATATGCTATGCCTGGCTTCATTGCTGTGCCCATTGAATATAAGAGTCAGGAAGTATTGATGCAATTCGGAGGAAATTTAATTTGGCTGCATGCGGTTCTGCTCGCCCCCTAAGGTGGGCAGAGGAGCGACAGATGAAGGAGTGAGTGCGGGGATTGGCTGAGAGGGGGAGCAACATGCTGGGAAGGGGCCTTGTCGAGGGAAGTGCCTTGTGAGAAAAGTGCGAGTCTTTGGCTCGAGAGTCTTTGGCGAGGAGGCTGACGGGGGAGATGTTGTGGTTTCCTGATCCTCGAAATTAAGACAGGCGACACAGAGAATTCTTCGAGAAGTTAAAAGCCTTTATTTACAAACAACGGCTGGAACAATCAGGAAGCCAACCACCTGACGGCCCACTTAGTACACCGGGCAGTATATGTTTATAGGATTATTCCAAACCTTATCTTCTTTACATTACTTCATACCCACACCCCTTTCTTTAGTCATTCATTTATTTGCAGTCACCCGTCTGTCCCGCCACCATTAAATCCCATTCAGCAATTTATCCTTATCTCAATGCTCACATCCCTTCATACTTCGCCAGCCTTATTTCCCTGGTAGTCCATCCCTCACATCCATTCATCGACCCAAGGCCTATGTCTTTCCTTATCTCGCCACCATTGCCTTTCATCCACCAACAAAAAGTTCAAAGAATGTCGAAACAGTTTTCCAATGACAACAAAGTGTAAGGAATGCCTAAGCAAATGATGTACAACAATGTAACAAGGAATAAGAAAGTGTAAGATAAAGCAAAACAGTTGCAATGCACTGAAGTATAAGGAATGCCTATGCTGTTAACTTTAAATGGCTAATAATGATTACAGCAGTTACAATGTAACAAACTAATATACAAAATACATTTCCCCCCTTTGAGACCTACGTGGTCTCATAGAAAAAGAAAACTAAAAGCCGCACATGTCGTGAACTTAAATCATAAATCCAATCACAATCATTAGCCCCCAACTCAGGGAATTTACATATATATAGTGTGCAGCTTGTCAGTGTTCTCTTTCTAACATACTGACATCTTGGGTTACTAGGCCAAAAACCCACCCCCATTTGCCTGGGGTAGGGAAAAAGACCCAGCCACCCTTACAAACTACATCCTTAGTAATCCTCCAAAGCAATTTGCTCGTCATTATATTATTCTATCGGCGGGATCTGCTTCTCTTGGAGGTTAGACTCGCTCTTGTCCTGGAGCAACGGAATTTGCTTCGCAGTGGCTTTTACGAGGAGAGATTTGATGCATGGAAAAACACAACACAGTACAACAGCAATTACAAACAGGGCGATTCCGATGGTTATCCCGATTTTCGCCAAACACGCTCCCCAGCTGCCTAGCAGGTTTTCCAGCCATCTAAAGAGTTGATGCCCATAACCTGCATTTCGTTTAACCTTCTTCCTTAGATTTTTCAATTTTTCCATTGCCTGAGTAAAAAGCGCGTCCGGGCTGGTATTGTTGGATATAAACAGTGTTCCCCAAAAAGGACACAGACACCCCCTTTCTCAGCCAATAACTAGTCCAGGGCCTGCCTGTTCTGCCATGCCATTTTGCTGGTGGCGTCAAGCTGTTCCCCTAAGGCCGATAGCGCATCCTCAGTATAATTAATAAATCTTTGCTGGTTGTAATAAATGTAGTTGAACCATTCTGTGTTTTTTGCAGGAATGATCCAAAACAATATCGATTCCAACCCAGCAGTAATCTCATTTCTAGCTTTAAACTGATTTGGGATTCCTCTGGGTTGCCATATCACATCCAGGTAGACTCGCTCAGGCATTTGGTCAAACGATCTCTTCGTTCGAATACTCACGAACGCCTCCTGTGGGCTGATCACGAGGACTGATTGGGCTAACATTACCCTAGCACATAGCCCAGTCCAGTTAATCGGAAGTGTATTTCTGGGGCTGCCTCCGCACATCCAAAATCTGTCCGCTATAGCTACATCTGCCATCAAGATAGCCCTACAATTTGGCAGTAAAGTAACACCAACCTTCAGTGGCCAGTCTCGGGCTGACTGACGAGGATCTTGCTGATTGCATCTCCAGAACCTGATACATTTACCTGGGAATATCCCTACTGGATGCATGCCATTTGTTGCATTATAGCACTCATATTGCTCTGTGCTTTTGATCTTAATCCATTGTGGTGGCTTGGGCTAAGGCTTTCTTACCTGTGTGAAATTCCATAACGCTGGGAGCGTCACTTGTGTTGATCCTGCTGCATTTAGACACTGTATTGGGCAGTAAGACATAACTGATCATTGTTTTATGTCTTGCAAAAAATCTGTACAGTGCGTATAGTTATGAAGATCTGCTATAGCCAGTAATGGTTCCCTGGCTTTGGCGCATATGATGCATTGTGACAGCTTCATAGTTTGTGCCGTGTATTGCGCCCACTTATACCAATCATTTGTGGCCGCCGTGAGCCACGTAACTGAGTCATAGCCATACCTATTCCTAATGTCCCTTCGATTTCGCACCTGCTCCCCTGACCCTAGCAGGGCAACGTTAGGACCAGCCTGGTTCTGCCAAATCCAAGACTGCAAAGTCGAGGACTTCCAGGTTTGAGTTGGAAGAACCAATAGTAGCCTCCCCCATGTCGCCTCCGCCCACATTGTCATGAGGAGGACAGGCGCCCACGACCTCATCTTCAACAACCTCAGAATCACTGATGTCTCCCAAGACTTCCTTTATGAGCTGGGCAACGCTTGGTCCTTCCCCTGCGTTTTCGTTCTCACGTTCACTTACCTCTTCTCCTGCATTTTCGATCTCTTGTCCGCTTACATCTTCTCCTGCGTTTTCGTTCTCTCGTCCGCTTACCTCGAGGTTATCCACAGGTTGTGCCTGTGGGACAGTCATTGTACAATGATTGAGATGGTACCATGTAGAGACCGGCCCTCTACCTGGACAGCAGGCTTTAGTTACCATGAATGGGCCTTCTCTTCTTGGCTCATTCCACCTTTGTCGAAAGGCTCGCACATAGACCTGATCTCCGGGATTAATAAATCCTTCTTCCTGGTCCGCCTCTGGTTCTTTTTGCTTTTCCTGTGTATATATAGACTTGTCTATTATAGTTAACTGTTGCATGTACTGTTTAAGTTCCAGCTCTAATTGTTCCAAGCTTGGTCCCTTGTGAGGACCTTTCCATTTGGGCATCGACATGGGTCTGCCAGTGAGCAACTCATGTGGTGTTAAATGAGTTATTCGATTAGTTTGCATGTGACAGCTCATTAATGCCAGTGGCAGGGCATCGATCCAATTTAACTTTGTGGTTGCAAAAATCTTATTCAGCTTAGCTTTCAACGTTCCATTAACCCTTTCTACCATGCCCTGAGATTGAGGGTGGTATACACACCCAAATCTTTGTTTCACTCATAGGGCTTGCAACACCAGCTTTTTTGGAAAAAGCCGCTCCATTGTCGGAGCTGATTTCGGTTTGTATGCCGAATCGTGGGATGACCTAATCTGTCAGAAACTTGACTACGGTTCCTGCACCCAAGTCTTTAGACGGTACCGCCTCCACCCATCTGCTAAATCTATCAATTACTACCAGCATGTATCTTTTCCCTCTTACCGTTTTCAGCATGTCCACATAGTCGATCACCGTGTCTAAATGATCCTTCAGGCACAGGTATATGACCTATAGGTGTTATTATTTCCTTTCTAACATTGTTTTGAGCACATATCTCACACTGTGACCGAATGTGATCTACTGAAGCCTGTAGTTAGGGTGACCAAAACCCATCCTTCTTTATTTTCCTTATCACCTCCCCCCTTGCACAATGGTCTAACCCATGCGCTTCTGAGATGAGAATGGTCAGCAGAGGTGTAGGTGCTACCAGCAAACCTTCTTCAGTAGTCCACAGGCCCTCTGCATTCTGCTTGTTTGTTCAGCTAGTGTAGCCCTGCCTTGCATTTCAACTATATCCTCCTGTGTGTGTTCCAGGTCTAAATTTACCTGAGGGGCGATAATGGCTGATTGGCATCCAGACGCTTTTCTAGCTGCTTCGTCTGCGGCATGATTGCCTTTTGTTAATAATAATAATAATAATAATAATAATAATAATAATAATAATAATAAGCATTTATTTTATATAGCGCTTTTCCAAGTGCTCAAAGACGCTTTACAAAACGGTCAAGACATAAAAACAAACAGACGAACTGTCCTGACGGAGAAGCGGCGAACAAAAAGCGCCAGCGTCCTCTCACGTCAGGGTCCGGCAGTAGACAATAAAGAACACATGTCGTTCTCATGTCGTTCCCTTCTTATGTGACTGGCTAGTGCCCTAGGTTTAGTCAGTGCCTTTATTAGGTCTGCAATTTGCTGAAAATGCTGTATATGATCCCCATTGCTTTTCTTGAAGCCTCGCTGCTTCCATACTGCTCCAAACAGATGACAGACCCCATGTGCATATGCTGAATCTGTGTAAATATCAACTTTCTCATCTTCCATCATTTCACATGCTGCTGTTAGAGCCTTAATCTCTGCCAACTGGGCTGAACAAGGTTGTGGGCAAGCTTACAATTTGGTTGTTTGAAAACCTGATTGGTCCTGCCGTACCACTGCAAACCCTGCATGATTGCCATCATGATGCCTATAACATGAACCATCTACAAACAAAACTTTCTTGTCCTCATCATTCAGTGGTTCTGATTGTAAGTCCGCCCTCAACTTAGAAAAGACCATCGTTTTGCCTACGCAATCGTGGGGTTCTCCCTCGTGATCAAGTGGAACATAATCAGCTATGTTACTTGTGGTGCATCTCTGTATAGTAATGTCTGGAAATGTCAACAGTATTTGAAACGCTACTATTCCAGCTGGTGTCAACACAAACTTTCCTTTTTCCAACAGTTCTACTACCTTATGGTGTGTATATATAATCACAGGATAGCCCATGATTACAGACGAGGTTTTGTCATATGCATAGTGCAACGCAGCCAGTCCCTGATAGCAGGTTGGGTAACCCTGCACCACCTCATCCTACAGGCTGCTTAGCTTTACCTATGCCTGTTTGCTGTGTCAGTACTGCTGCAGCATAGCCCTCCTGTCTGTTGGAAGCATACAGATGAATGACTCTCTCATAATTTGGCAGGGCAAGTGCTGGGGCTGACTGTAGCTCCTGCTTAATGGTGTTAAAAGCTGTCTCTGCCTCATCATTCCATTGTAAGACATTTTTCAAACTTGCGTGTCCTGCTTCGTTCAGTATTTTTCTTAATGGCATCACAATTTCAGCATATTCTCCAATCCAGTCTGAGCTGTATCCTGCCATCCCAAAAATGTCATCATCTGCTTTACAGTCTGAGGCTTGGGAGCTTTAATTATTGCCTCAATTTGATCTGGTGCTATAGCCTTTACTCCTTTGGACATCAACCGTCCTAAATATTCCACCTGTTGCTTACAAAACTGCAACTTCTTCCTGGACACTTTATGGCCTCCGTATGCCAGCCTTTCTAAAAGAGTCAGGGTGTCTTGCTCACATTGCTCCTCACTTTCAGAGCAGAACAACAAATCATCCACATACTGTGTTAACGTACTATGTAGGGATACACCTTCCAAATCTGCCTTCAGTACCTGATTGAAAACATGAGACGAGTGTTTAAATCCCTGCGGCATCCTAATATAAGTATATTGAATGCCCCTGTAAGTAAATGCAAACAAAAACTGGCATCTTTCCGCTAATGGCACGCTAAAGAATGCTGAGCAGAGATCAATCACTGAAAAGTACCCTGCCTCCGGTGCATCCCCAACATATTCTATCAACTACCTGTCTGCCTACTGGCCTTCCTCTTCCCCTTCCTTGTGCTCTCCCTTGAGGGCCCCAATCCTGTCGGGGCTGATTCCCTGATCTGATTTGCCCCTGATAGGACATTTGAGGAGAAGCTCCCCCAAAGACATTTATTATTGGCATGGGATTATCCAGCCCCCGTGGATTTATCCAGCCATAGGACTCACTGTGCATCAGTGTATCGTTCACTTCTGCTGTTTCAGCCAGGTCTGCTGTTACTGCCAGCATTTCCTTTCCTTTTTCACGCTCTTTCTTTTTTTAGTTCTTCTAGTTGCATTTGCATCACCTTTCTCTGCACCTCTTCTTGTTAGTTCACCATTTTTTGTCTCTCCTTATGATATTTGTCGACTGCATGAACCAGGTGGTCCCTGAACCCCACCACTTCCTCCAGTCTGGACTTAACCGAAGGGGGCATCCGTGTCCCCCAGCTGGTCTCCCCTCAATGTCTTTGGGTCCACCTTGAGCGGGTAACAGTCTCTGAGGGCCTGCCATACCCTCGGTCTGACTAGATCAAATGACTGGCCATCAATCATCGGGTTATTTGCGTTTTTTATCCCAGCCATTTCAAACAGCTCTGCAAATTTCGTGGTTCCCGTTACCTTCACCAATAGTGCCTTCAAATCTCCCATAGCCAATAATCGTCCCATAGTGTCCTCCTCAAAGGCCCTAATCCATTTTCCTGCCCCGTCATATATGTTGGGCAAGGCTTTTCTCAGCCCTTCTAGGTCTCGGGTCGCCCAAGGAATATACTGGGTTTGTCCTGCCTTTTTCAAAAGTAACGGCATCATTCTCCCCCTCAGCTCCTGTCTCCCGTTCACCATCTCTTGTTGTGGCTCTACCTGTATTCTTTCCCACCTCATTCTTCTCTGGGCGTACCCCTGGCTTTCCTTTCTTTTTCTTTCCATATCTTTTTCCATCTCCCTTATCTCTATCTCTAAGCGCTTTATGGATGCCTCTATTTCCCTTCTACACTCCCTTGTTCTTTCCCCATCACTTTCTAATTCTGCTTTATTCTCACAGTTTTGCCTTCTCTCTGATGCCTGCTGATTACTCGCCTGTGATTCTGCGTTGTTGTCTCCCTCATACTCCTCATTTGCTGC
The DNA here is from genome assembly GCF_053455715.1 of Rhinoraja longicauda. Lineage (NCBI taxonomy): Eukaryota > Metazoa > Chordata > Chondrichthyes > Rajiformes > Arhynchobatidae > Rhinoraja > Rhinoraja longicauda. The sequence continues at coordinate 39,222,591 of NC_135971.1, read as the reverse complement.
CTGACGGGTCCCATAAATCTTTCTGTCCCTGAGATCCTGCAGCCTTTTTATGTCTGCTTCTACTTCCCGTGCTTCTTGCTTCAACCTTTCCTTTTCTCGCTGCCCCCTTCTCTGTCTATATTCCTTTATGTCTTGCTCATCGTTCCTAGTTGTGACTTCTCCCTCTATCTCCACTATTCCCTTTTACCAAAGGGCACTGCTTTGTTCCGTTCTAGCCGGAATAGGAAGGGGGATACCCAGGGTCCCATAGGCTGGGGTACAGAGTTGATTTTTTCTCCTGAAGCTCCTGACTTTCATGCTGTTTTGGGGGGTTTTCACCCTTGTTTGTGGTGGTATTCTTTTCCTGCTATGCTTTCCTCAGCCTTTCTCCTTCTATTCTAAACAATTTAAGTACGTCTAGTTCTTTTTCCTTTTTCGTTACTCGGGTTTTTGATTTATCCTTAGGCTTATAGTTCTTAATTAACACTTCCATTTCATCACACATATTTATATCAAAATATAAATATATCAAAATTTATATCAAAATTTATATCATATTTACATCATTCCGTGGGCCATTTCGTAACCAATTTTTTCGTCCTTTTCCCCCCCATTTCTCAGTGTTTTTTAATATCCTCTTTGGATACGGGGAACTTCCTACTTAGTAGTTCAACTGTAGTTATTTTATTCATTGTACTTGTCTTATTTTAGTGCACTTGGTCAGTTAGTTTAAATGCAGTCCTTGTTCTCACTCCGTTCCGTCTCTATAGTCACTATGCTACCTACTACGCTATTTCTATTTTTTACAGTTCTACTATAATTTCTTTAATATTTTGCAATTTCTATTTTTTATGTTATCCAATTATTCCAATTTTTGATCCTGCCCGTACAGACCCCTAGCCGACCAGAGTAATCCCCGGTTAACTAGAGCGGTATCCACAGGACGCCTCGTCTATTCAGTCCCCTATCCTCTTAGGGCGGTATCCACGAGAGTCTCGTCTATTCAGTCCCCTATCCTCTTAGGGCGGTATCCACGAGGTCTTTTTATCCTGCCCGTCCAGACCCCTAGCTAACCAGAGTGATCCCTAGTTAACTAGAGCGGTATCCACAGGACGCCTCGTCTATTCAGTCCCCTATCCTCTTAGGGCGGTATCCACGAGGTCTTCGTGACGTCACAAATCCACTTTCTTAACTTATCTATTTTCTACTTACCCCACTGCGCAGCCTTCTTGAGCAATCCTCCGGGTCTCTTTTTAGAATAGTTTAGACAGATTCTTTGGATCGGAGAGGCCCTTGGACCGCCTGGGCGCTCCTGTGCCACCAGTGGTCCCCCGTTTTCAACAGGCCATTAGTCCAAATAAAGCGGAAAACCGCCTACCTTTTTTGCGGGTGGCCACCCTTTACCTGTTGAACCAGGGAGCCCCTGACGGGCTTGGAAGCGCCTTTAGCTTGTCGTCCGTTATCGAACGGGCCTCTTTCCGATCCTGCCGACTACGCCAATTTTGTCGTGGTTACCGGTGTTCAAAATGAAGCAGATGACACGGAGAATTCTTCAAGAAGTTAAAAGCCTTTATTTGCAAACAACGGCTGGAACAATCAGGATGTCAACCATCTGACTGCCCACTTAGTACACCGGGCAGCCTATTTTTATAGGATTATTCTAAACCTTATCTCCTTTGCATTACCTCATACCCACACTCCCTTTCTCCCACACTCCCTTTCTTTAGTCCTTCATTGCTTTGTAGCACCTGTTTGTCCCGCCACCATTAAATCCCATTTAGTGATATATCCTTATCTCAATGCTCACATCCCTTCATATTTCGCCTCCCTTATTTCCTGCTAGTCCATCCCTCACATCCATCCATCACCCCAAGGCCTATGTTTTTCCTTATCTCTTCTCTTGCCACCATTAAATCCTACTCATTGATGAATGTCCGCATCCCTTCGGATTCTGCTACCCTTATCATCAAGGCTAAAGCAAGGGTACAAGCTAAAGCAAAGGAGTGTTATACAAAGGAGTGTTATGTTACAGAGACGTGTCAAGGGTACGGAATGTCTAGAGCGCCTTAATTAGTTACAGAGAGGCGCCTAACGCCTAAGCAGTTACAAACCTTAAACAACAATGTATAAAATAATGCCGTAACAATGTCTAATGTATAAAATAATAGCAAATAATATCATGCATAAAATAATATTCTCCCATAGTATCAAATACAATGGAAGCAGAGGATCATTGGGATTGCTCCCACTGCAAAAACTGAAGCCAGAGGGAGAAGAGCCATCTTGCTAGAAGTAAGAATCTGCTTTTTGTTTACAAGAAAAAGGTTTTAAAAACCAGCGGGAAGAGTAGCAGAATTTTTTCAGAATTGCTGATTGTGGGGGCGGGACATTAGTATGAAGCAGGCATCCGAGAGGCTTGGTCAGAGAGAGAGAGTAGCAAATAAAAGGGAAGCAAGCTTGAGTGGAGCAGCCTGTTGGGTGTGGCCTAGTGACGTAGCAAACTTGAAAAAGAGGGGTGGGGGTACAAAGCCTGGCAAGTGATCTAAAAGCATTTATTTCGAGAGGATTAGAATATCAAAACAGGGATGTAATGCTGAGGCTTTAGAGGACACTGGTCAGACTGCATTTGGAGTATTGAGAGCAGTTTTGGACCCACATCGGAGGTGGGGGCTGGCTGTGCCGACATCCAGAGGTGGTTTACGAGAATGATCCAGAGGGCGATTGGGTTAACGTATGAGCGTTTGACCGCTCAGGACCTGTACTCACTGGCGTTTGGAAGGATGAGAGGACCTCATTGAAGCTTACAAAATAATGATAGGCTTGGATAGGGTGGATGTGGAGGGGATGTTTCCACTAGTGTGAGAGTCCTGGACCACAGGGCACAGCCTCGGAATAAAAGGGCATATCCATATAAATACAAGGATGAATTTCTTTAGTCATCGGGTGGTGAATCTGTGGAATTCATTGCCACAGATGGCTGTGGAGGCAATGTCATTGGGTATACTTAAAGCAGAAATTGACATGTTCTTGAATAGTAAGGATGTCAAAGGTTGTGGGAGAAAGCAGGGGAATGGGGTTGAGGAGGAAAGATAGATGAGCCATGATTGAATGGCGGGGCGAATGGCTAACTAAACTCGAATGACTCATGAACTTGTAAATGCATTTTAAATCGATTACTCAGGAAGGATACAAGTCACATTTACCACTCTGGTGGTGACCCCAAAACATCCAGGCTTTGCAAGCAAGGCAATCTGTAATGGGATTATTAGTTTAAAGCGAAAGTGTTTTGCATACTTCTGGCATGACCATTTTGTGGTATTATCAGATGCTTGTAATCATGGGAAATATTAATGCAGTTTGTCACCCATGTTTGCATGCAATTCTACAGTAGTTTTTAATATCCAATTTTTGCCTCTAATGACGGTCGAGAGTTGTCTATTGCTCGAGCCCGAGTCCTGTCACTGGTTGGACTCAGCAGTACCTAAAACCAAGCATTCCACATCATCTCATGCCTGCAATCAATGCTACACTGCATAGAGTGCTACCTAAACAACGTAGAAGGAACAGTAACCCAGCTCTCGCGTCTAGAGTTCCATGTGAACTAAAAGGCACAATTTTATGGGGATGTTGGGACAGAGACTGCTGCAGAGGCAAAGGCAATTTTTAACAATTGCAGAACAAGTTGGTTTAGACAATTTAAAAAAGGAACACAGAACCTTTGGAACAGAGAAGCAAAGTATAAAAGCAAGTAAGGTGTGCTAAGTTTTTACAAATCTCTTCTACATCAGTCTGCTCAACTGCATAAAACAGCAAGAATGGTATCAAGATGAAAGGCTTCACTTACATGAAAAATCCAAAGAAAGTGGGATTGTAGTGCTTAGAGAAGGTTAAAAGGAGAGTTCATAGATCAGTCAGGTACATACGGTTCTTGCCAAAGGCATAAAGGTTTCCAACCAAGGGATACTGATTTAGTAAAAAAGAATCAAAGACAATACTTTTGATCTATTATGTGAAATTGCCAGCCATGTGTAAAGTATGCCTGGGAATCACAAGAAAATCCATTAATGACTTTGCTTGCCAGATTACAAATCATTTTTCATTACAGAAACTAAACAAGCATATGGCAAATTTGCTGTGCCTCAGCATTCCGTCCCTCCTTCCTGAATATAAAATTATATTCCAAGTGCCATAAATACTTTTCTATACCTCAATTAGATGGTCTGCACAACATTCCTCTTCAAAGCTAAAATCACAATCAATTCAGTTTTCTTGCCATTCAATCATGACAGAGCAGTACACAGGCCGTCCCAGAGTAACAAATGCCCCACTTACGAGAAACTCATACATGCAGAAAAGCTCCAATATTAAATTCAAAAGTCCAATGTATATACATAGGTTCATTTCTAGGAACGTCAGAACTAGTTTTGTCTCTTTTAATTGTTCATTCTTGTCAGCATTATTTGTTTTTTTAATGGCATTCATTACAAAATGCAGTAGAATGGTACCATAGAGTAACTTTTGCCTATTTTCCGACAAATACAAAAATCAACATCTGCACAAATGGAATCCACTTGTTAGTCAGGGAAGGCCTGTGCTCAGATTAATTCATGCACATTTGCTCCGAATCCCTCATTAACCCTCCCACCAAAAATCTTATTTATCATGGCATTGAAAATACCAACTGACCCACAGCATCCAAAAAGCCTTTTGGGGAGAGCGCTCCAAGTTTTCACGGTGTTGTGTGTATCAGAGGTCTTGCCAGTTTCAAGTAGTGGTAGAGTTGGTGACATAGAAGATGGTGTCCGTGCCGGCTGGAAAATAGCTGCCCAAATTCCAGAACTTGATCCGCAGCCTTTCAGGCAGGCGCACTGTTCATCGTCTTCCAGAATTCCGTAGGTTGCAGAATGGTTCACACAAGTTGGAAGAGAGCAAATGACGCTTCACTATTTCAGGAGAGAGAGAGATAGAAAATGAGGAACTGCAGATCAGTTAGGCTGGCATCAGCATTAGGGAAATTAAATTAAAGATATGGCAACAGGGTACATAAAACCAAGTCACTTAGTAGATCCAGTGCACATTTACAACTAGCACACCAAAAATAAAACATAGAGTGCCGGTATAACTCAGCAGGTCAGGCAACATCACTGGAGGGAATGAATAGGTGATGTTTTAGTTGTAATATGGAAGGCGAGAAAGCTGAAAAAAAGGTGGGAGGGGTCAAAGCCGAGCAAGTGGATACAGGCGAGGGGGTTTTATAAGCAGATGGGGGGACAAACGGTGAAGATAAAAAGAGACACAAGACTGTCAGATAATTAGAGAAAATAAGTGAAATGCAAAGCAGAAGGAGGGAGATACTGGGCTTATATTCACTGGAATTTAGACTGGGTTTATATTCACTGGAATTTAGAAGGATAAGAGGGGATCTTATAGAAACATAACATTAAGGGATAGGACAGGCTAGATGCAGGAAAAATGTTCCTCATGTTGGGAGAGTCCAAAACCAGGAGTCAGTTTAAGAATAAGGGGTTGGCCATTTAGGACTGAGATGAGGAAAACCTTTTTCACCCAGAGAGTTGTGAATCTGTGGAATTCTCTGCCACAGGTGGCAGTGGAAGCCAATTCACTGGATGTATTACACTCGGTTCCTACTACACTCGGAACCTGAAAGAGGGCCTCAGCCCTCTACTGGCTCTCCACAGCAAAGTGACATATGGTTCGGTCTGGAACAAGTCATGGTTATCTGCAAGGGTTGGTAGTGGGTGAAATGGAAAACCCTAGTATCTTGTTAAGTTCCTCTTTTTCCCAGTCAAATTAACTCAATGTTCAAAAGATGAGTAGCAATTCCCAATTTTGGTCCCCCACCTGTTGATCATGTTTGTATCCCCTCCAATGCCTCCATGAAGAGTCATATGTCTTTCCACATATGAGGCAGAATTCAATCGGAACTCAGTAACTTTGAAATTTTAATTCAGCCTCTCCAGAAATAAATACTAAACTATGTTGGCTTGAGGACTACCTTATTGACAACCACGATTAGCCAGAGAGGCACTATGAGATAATTTTTATTGCAAATTATTGAGGGTTTTTTTTAATAATTTTTTTTACACAGTGGGTGTTGAGTGCCTGGAAAGCACTGCCAAGGTTGTGGTTGAGACAGATACGATAATGGCACTTGAGAGGCTTTTTGATAGGCACATGAATGTGCAAGGAATGAAGGGATATGGATTATACACAGGCAAGCACACAGACTTGCTGTTTAAAGACATTCAGTTTCAGCTCATGATTAATAAAAGCTGGTTCTTCTCCATGATCAATGGCCTTCGTTATTTAGACCAAGTTGTTTAGAAAAATAACTACAGATGCTGGTACAAATCGAAGGTATCACAAAATGCTGGAGTAACTCAGCGAAGAAGGGTCTCAACCCGAAACGTCACCCATTCCTTCCCTCCAGAGATGCTGCCTCACCCACTGAGTTACTCCAGCATTTTGTGATACCTTCGTTATATAGACCAACATCTTTGAAAATCTCCCTGGAAATGAATTTGGGCATTGCCATTATTTTGCTGAGCTATATGTGAGGTTATCAAATTACCCTTTAAAATAATCATACGCGAATAATGATAGATGTTGATGCGCCAAAAATGTAGGCAAAATTACATGATGTCACATTAATACAATTTTCAACATTGTAACTCCTGTTTTTCTGATGTGTCAAAATTCGAGGCTAGCTGTCTGAGAATCTAAAGGGAAAAATAAATTTGGACTTACAAATATACAAAAAATCATGAAGTGGTTTAAAAGGTTCAAGCAAAAGCAAACCAAACATATTTATAGAGGGACAAAACGAAAATTTGAAAAACTTAGTGTTGTGTTTCAGTTGCCATGCTATTTTAAAAAAATATGGATACACTAGAAGAGCTGTAAAAATGATAAAGCATTGGTAGAAAAATGTGAAATTATACTTATCAGGAAAAGAATAAAACATTGAGGAAAGGTTTTTGGTCAACAGAATAGACATAATATACTTTTCCACTTAGTGAAGAGTAAAACAACTTTTACAAAGCTATCAATGAGATAACAAATAGGCAATTTCCTTGCACCCCAGTGCTGTGCAATGTTTATTATGGAGAGGACAAGATTGACAAATTATTGCCAATTTAATCCATTTGTGTCAGATCTATGAAAATTAAAAGCTAGTTGTTGAAAATTTCTGTTCAAAGTAATTAACAAGAAATTGAACAATGACCAAAATAAGCAAAGATTTTCAGACTTACAAAGTCTGTAATTTCCACTAAATGAGCAACATCGCTTCATCATCATTGACATTACACCACCTGCTGTCTAATCTCTCCTATTGTTTTGGGAATGTCCACAATGTTTTTCTTTCATTTGAAAGATGGTGGGGAGGTTCAATGATGAGGGGCAAAGTAAATGTGAAGTGTTAGCTCCAGGGCAGTAAGCAACACAACGCCCACAGTAAATTGTACTCCTGTAATACATTGAAATAAAAACTAATTCCAATAATAAGCCTTCCCCTATTTTACCTCGGACATCAGGGCACGAGTGTCGAATTTCCTCTCAACGTTCTTGAACGAGGCAATCTGTCCATACTTGACTGTGGGGGGAAATAACAACTGTTAGCATTAAAAAATAGCATAATTGTACTGCAACAAACACATTACCGGAGGAAATCAGCAGGTGCTTCCAAGTACTGTGGAAGCAAAGGAATAATCTACGTCTCAGGTCGAGACCCTGCACCAGGACTGAGAGTTTAAAGAGATACTGAGAGGAGAGGGTGAAGATTTTACAAACAATATGCTTGAAAGTCGAGCTGCAGCAGTTGAATTTCATTCGAGGACCCTATGGAATGAATCCAAAGCCTAGATATTTAGCACCACTCAAAAAAAAAGATTTTAGAGGAACAAGATGGACTACTTCGTTGAAATTGCCATACTGAACTGTCGTATGCAAAGGAGCCTAACATCTGCCATTTTAGAAGGCAAAACCCACCATTCGCTATGCCTCTTGTAGTGTAATCAGTGTTTTGGGGGAACAGTATGTTCCCATTAAAATGCAGAATATATCTCATCTATCAATTCACAGATTTTTGTTAATTTTTCTTTTTTAATGTTTCTGCAAGTTTCTGCCTACTAAAACAGCACCGTGACATACTATGGTTTTTAGGGTCGAGTGGTCTATCTTGTATCTTTGCTCAAAACTGCTGTCCAACTTAGTAGGCAGCGAAATTGAGAGTCCAGCAGCTATTATAGAAGTGTAGGTGCTGCAGCAAGCATCAAGGGCCAAGACTAAGTAACTGGAATGCAGCACTTTGATTCTCTCCCTGCTGCTCAGGGGAGTGACTAAAACAATGTAAGATGCTGAACTCGACAATCAGTTATTTATTAGTTTTTTTTTGCCTGTTCTATGGTATTGCTCTATATCCTTTGATTGGCACCTGGGTATGCAGGGAATGGAGGGGTATGGATCAGCTGCAGGTAGAGGATTTATATTGGCATAATTTCAACACAGACATCTTGGCAACACAGACATTGTGGGCCAAAGAGCCATAATGTTCTTTTAGTCAGTCAACTTTAGCTTAACAGTAACTTTGAGGATGATTTGGCAACATTCAAATCAGTAACGTTCTTAAAAGTGTGTCGACCCTCTGATTCACTTCCAAAGACAACTTGTGCAAACTACTTTTATTCTGCACAGGACCAGATTTTTAAATTGTGCAATTTATTACATGGCACCTCTGAACATACCTATTGTAACATAACCGCAGCAGGGCTCCTGGTAAATCATCCTCTTCCATCAGGAGTTGTACAACCACAGGAAGGGCAGGAATCCGTAGCACTTCTCTATTAGCCAATTGATATTACTGTCCATACTGTAGGAGGATGAAAGAATCTGGAATGAGTACATATTGTAATTCAGCGATAGTGATTCAGCAGTGGAAGTCTCGCCTCACTATTACCACCACCTTTTCCACACACTAAAGAATTCTCCACCTGACGTCTTCGGAGTGGGGGTGGAAACCGGAGAAAACCCACTGTCTGAAGCTGTGGGGAGAAGGTACAAACGCCGTACAGCCTGCACCTGTAGTCAGGGTCGAACCCGGGACACTGGCGCTGTCAGGCAGCAACTCTACCGCTGGGACACCTCGACCCCCCTCTTGGTCTCAACGCAAAATGCGGGACGATTTACAGATTCCCACCTGTTTGAACGCGTCAAGTAGTGTTTCACATAACACGGCCCAAGGGACAAGCGCCCAAGTGAGACCCAGGGAGGGGGGAAAGGAGCGCACGGGGCTTGGGAGGGAGCGCCCGGGGGGGGGGGGGGGGAGGAGCTCCCGGGGGGGAGGAGGGAGCGCCAGGGGGGGGAGGGAGCGCCCGGGGGGGGAAGAGAGCGCCCGGGGGGGGGGAGGGAGCGCCCGGGGGGGGGGGGAGGGAACGCCCGGGGGGGGGAGGGAGCGCCCGGGGGGGGGGAGGGAGCGCCCGGGGGGGGGGGAGGGAGGGAGCGCCCGGGGGGGGGGGAGGGAAGGAGCGCCCGGGGGGGGGAGGGAGCGCCCGGGGGGGTGGGGGGAGAGAGCGCCCGGGGGGGGGGGAGGGAGCGCCCGCGGGGGGGGAGGGAGGGAGCGCCCGGGGGGGGGAGGGAGCGCCCGGGGGGGGGGTGGGGGGGGAGGGAGCGCCCGGGGGGGGGTGGGGGGGAGGGAGCGCCCGGGGGGGGGGGGAGGGAGGGAGCGCCCGGGGGGGAGGGAGCGCCCGGGGGGGGGGGGAGGGAGGGAGCGCCCGGGGGGGAGGGAGCGCCCGGGGGGGGGGGGAGGGAGGGAGCGCCCGGGGGGGGGAGGGAGGGAGCGCCCGGGGGGGGGGTGGGGGGGAGGGAGCTCCCGGGGGGGCGGGGCCTCAGACAGGGACGACGCTTTACGCCGCCATTGTGAGCTGTGGACCCGCTGGGTGTCGCCGCTTGGACCCGCGGCCGGGCCCGGACCCGCAGACGGACAGACGGACAGGAGCGGCGCTGAAACCTGCAGCTTCCCGGCCGCCGCCGCTCCCCCTCCACCGGCCTCGTGCCCGCGGCGGCAAGATGGCGGCGCGTCGCGTCACGTGGCGGCCGCGCTGATGGCGGGGCGGGGACGTCACGTGTCCCTCCGTCCAGTGACGTCGGTTGATTTGTATGGGCGGGGCCGGGAGGTGCCAGTCGCTCCCTCATTGGTTGGGGCGGGAGGGTCGCGTGATCTCCATCCATGACTAGGTGGGGCGTCACGTGGTGGCCATTCATTGATGATTCGGGGCGGGGCCGGGCGTCACGTGGTGGCCATTCATTGATGATTCGGGGCGGGGCCCGGCGTCACGTGGTGGCCATTCATTGATGGACACAAAAGGCTGGAGTAACTCAGCGGGACAGGCAGCATCTCCTCTGGAGAGGAGGAAGGGGTGACGGGTTGGGCTGAGACCCTGTTTCAGACCAGGCCGGCAAGCAGAGGGAACAGGACAGTCCAGCACAGGACCTTGGCCCACTTCTCCTGTACTGACCCTGATATGACCCTGAAGCTGGAGGGAGGAATGTAGCAGGTGGGGTGAGGGGTGTGGAAAAATATATGGGAGTCCACTGGGGCACATGGGAGGGGAGGGGGTATGGGAGAGACAGAGGGTATGGGAGAGACAGAGGGTATGGGAGAGACAGAGGGTGTGTGGAAGGGGGGGTTAGTTGGACATTTACTGAAAATGGACAATTCAGTGTTCATACTGTTGGTTTGAAAGCTACCCAAGGGGAATATGAGCTGCTGTTCTTCCAGTTTGTTTAAGTGGCCTGGTTCATGCAGTCAATGCAAAGGCTTTGTAGGGGAGGGCTGGTGTCTAAGGAGACACAGAGAACTGCATATCTGGAACCCTGAGTGAAACACAAAGTGCTTGAGTATCTCAGCGGGTCAGGCAGCATCTGTGGAGGGAATGGGCAGGCAATGTTGCAGACACCCTGCCAATATTAGAAAACATGGGGCAGAGTCCCACAAACATATCAGGGTACTTTTCAGAGGCCCCATGAGTGACATTGGTGCATTGTCATAATAGAATCTATTAAGCCGATAGCACTCCTAATATACATTTGACAACACCATGTACAGATGGATAAAGATTGTGAATATAAAATCCCATGTACAATTTTGGATTTCTTCTTTTCATATCTTTCTGAATATATTTTATTTTTTAAATAAAGAAAGGAAATGGGCCATCCTGAATCACGTAAATGTTCAAGGCAGGGCTTTGGAAACTGAAGACAGACACACAAGTCCCGACGTGGCAACTACAACAGCCTGACCGTGGGGGGAAATGGCAGGGAAGAAAAAAAGACATTCTGGCCTTCCATCACAGTGAGGAGGTGACTGGAGGAGACTCGCTGTGATGGATGTTTCTTTTTGTTTGGTGTTAGTTTATGATTGTATGTGTTATTGCATTTTTATTGATTGATTATTCTTATTGGTCTTATTGTTGAACTGCGGCTAATGTTTCATTTCACTACACATTTATGTGTATGTGACAAATAAACGACTATTGACTATTGACAAAGCTGGAGTAACTCAATGGGTCAGGCAGCATCTCTGGAGAAAAGGAATAGGTGATGAGTGGGATCAAGATCCTAATCAGTGTCCAAAGCAAAGATTTAAAAAAAACAACTGCTGGAGGAACATTGGATCAGGCAGCATCTGTTTAAGGAGAGGACAAATCACGTTTCAGGTCAGGATCCTTCTTCAGAGTGATGGCGTAGAGGGGAGATAGCTGATAGAAAGATTTGAGGGTAAGGGATGGAATAAGAGCTAGGAAGTGATCGGCTGACCCTGATGATCAGTCCGAAGTCCTGAATGAATGAATAAGTTTATTTGCCAAGTATGTGCATTTCCAAGGAATGTGCCTTGGTGCTCCGCTCACAAATGACAATACAAACATACATTTAACAATTAAGAATGAAGCATAAACACATCGAAACAGTACGGATACAATATTATGGTCTAAACATGTAAGTGAAAATAAACCAGAGCAAAAAAGAGACTACAGACTTTGGTTATTGAGTAGAACAACTACTTGTGCAAAAAAAGTTGTTTTTATGTCTGGCTGTGGCTGCTTTGAGGGAAGTACTTCAAAAATTTTGTGGCCAGGTTGAGAGGGGTCAGAGATGATCTTACCCGCTCGCTTCCTGGCCCTTGCAGTGTACTGTTCGGCAATGAGGCGGAAGGTTGCAGTCAACAACCTTCTGAGCTGAGCGAACGATCCATTGCAGCCTCCGAATTTCGTGCTTGGTGGCTGAGCCAAACCAGACCATGATGGAGAAGGTGAGGACGGACTCAATGATAGCAGTGTAGAATTGGACCATCATTGCCTGTGGCAGATTGTGTTTCCTCAGTTGCCGCAGGAAGTACATCCTCTGTTGGGCCTTTATGACTGTGGAGTCGATGGTGCCCCCCCATTTAAGGTCCCTGGAGATGATGGTTCCAACGAACTTAAATGACTCCACAGATGTGAAAAGAAAATAATTGCTGATGCTGGTACAAATCGAAGATATTTATTCACAAAATGCTGGAGTAACTCAGTAGGTCAGGCAGCATCTCAGGAAAGACGCTCTCAGGAGCGTCTGAAGAAGGGTCTCGACCCGAAACGACGCCCATTCCTTCTCTCCTGAGATGCTGCCTGACCTGCTGAGTTACTCCAGCATTTTGTGAATAAATACCACAGATGTGATTGTGGTGTTGTTGATGGTGAGTGGGTGTGGGGGAGGGGGATCTCATCAAAAGTCTACAATTAGTTACACTGTCTTAAGAGCATTAAGCTCCGGGTTGTTGCGATGGCACCGGGATGCCAGCTGTGTCACTTCCCTTCTGCAGGCAGATTCCTCCCCATCCTGGATCGAACCAATCCATGTTCTGTCACCAATCTATGTTCTCCAGCGATGCTGCCTGACCCGCTGAGTTACTCCAGCATTTTCTGTCTATCCAGGTGACGAGGGATTAATTGGCAGGTGAGTGAGTTGGAGGTTGTAAATACAAAAGACAAAATAGTTCAAATGGCGCATAAAATGTTGAACCAGGGCTGGCATGAGCAAGGATGGGGGCAGAAAAATGGTTTATTTGGAATTGGGAAGGGTGGGAGATGAGTGGATGGAGGAGTAAAAAGGAACTGGGTGATGAGGGTGGGGGGATTTATGCTGTTTTTTAAAATTTTGTATGGCATTCACTGCCAGAATCAAAAATAAAATGAGGAACCAGTTTCGATTTATACAGCTAACCTGTGATCAACAGAGTAAATTAAAAATGAATATGAATTTCACCATTGACGTTACTTCCTCTAATCTTTCAGCCCTCTAGGTTTTCAGTGCATCTTCATACTTTGGTCTCTTGCATATTTCCATTGGAGATTTAGCATGGAAACAGGCCCTTTGTCCCAACAAGCCCACGCTGACCATCGATCGCCCATTCACACTAGTTCTGTTATCCCACTTTCCTCACCCGCTCCCTACATATTCGGGGCAATTTTACAGAGACAAATTAACCTACAAACCCAATGTGTCTATGGGATGTGGGAGGAAGCCTACACACTTGCAGGGAGAATGTGCAAATTCAACACAGACAGTGCCCAAGGACAGGTATCACAAAAAGCTGGAGTAGCTCAGCAGGCCAGGCAGCAGAAGGAATGGGTGACGTTTCCGGTCGAGACACTTCTTCAGGATCGCACACAGATCTCTGGGTGTGAGGCAGCAACTCTACCAGCAGTGCCACTATATCTTGATTTCAAAAAATTAAATGTTGGTAACTTTGGTTACGAAAGATAATAAACTATCCATTTTCAGTCTTAAATATCTAAGTCACGCTATGTCCCCTTTTATAGCTATGTTTTAATTCAGTTCAAGACTATGGGGCAGCACAGTGGCCGTAAAGTTGCTGCCTAAAAGTGCCGGGGACATGGAATCGATCCTGAATTTGGGTGCGCTCTGTATGGAGTTTGGTCATTCCCCCTTTGATCGCATGGGTTTTCTCCGGGTGCTCTTGTTTCCTTCCACATTCCATAGACGTTCAGGACCCTTTCTCAGACCCAACCCAAAACTTTTCCTTCTGTTTATAACATTGTTTACAGAGTACTATGTTTACATATTGTGTTGTGCTGCTGCAAGTAAGAATTTCATTGTTCTAATTGGTTCATTAGAGAATGAAACACTCTTGACTCACGTCCCGAGTGTGCAGAACAAAACTGGTGTACGGGGGATCGGTGGTCGGCATGGATTCGGTGGGCCGAAGGGCCTGTTTCCGCGCTGTATCTTTAAATAAACTAAAAACACTAAAACGAGAGGGTGTTTGAAAAAAGGGTCTCGACCCGAAACGTCCCCCAATTCCTTCTATCCAGAGATGCCGCCGGCCCCGCTGAGTTCCTCCAGGGTTTCGTGTCTATCTTGGGAGTGATTCGGCGTCGGGTTTCAGCGGTCACGGCGGGGCGGCGACAGGACAGCAATGGCGGCTAGATCTCCCACAATGCAAAGGGAGCAAGAAAGTGCCCGGCGCCGACCAGTTGCCGCGGCAGTGCGCATGTGCAGGGCGGCCGGGGACGTGCGGGCGGCGGCAGTGCGCATGTGCATGGCGGCTGGGGACGCGCGGGGGGGCGGCAGGGCGCATGTGCAGTGCGGCCGGGGACGTGCGGGCGGCGACAGTGCGCATGTGCAGGTCGGGCCGGGGACGTGCGGGCGGCGGCAGTGCGCATGTGGAGCGGCCGCAGAGTGGAGACCGGGCGGCCCGGACACGGATGTCGAGGGGTGGGGGCGGAGAGTGACCCAGAGAGAGAGCGGGGGGGGGGGGGCGGGGCCGCTCAGTGTTGACCGGTAGGTGACCCGGGGGCTCTGAGAGCGGTGCCCGTGTGCCGGCAGCGCATGCGCCAACCTCGGGCCGGGCCCGGAGCGGAGCGGAGCCGCCACAAAGCGCCGGGGCCGCGGCTGCGCGTCAGACGCCGCTAAATACGCGGGAAACCGCTGGAGCTGCAGCCGCCCCCCCCGTCCCCATTCATTAACCCCCCCCCCCCCCACACGGGCAGTTTCATCCCAATCACAGGGATTTGCATCAACCTCATTCAGGGATTGATCCCAATCTACTATCCCGCGGATTTCCATCCCAATACTGAGCATTGCACGACGCCCCGACCCCAAACCCAGGGAATTATCCCCCACACATACACTGGCATTTACATCCCAATCCCATGAATTTGTATCCTATCTAAATCAGGGGTTGATCCCGACCCCCTATCCCGATGTTGAACATTGCAAGATGCCCCCTTCCCCAAACCTGGGGAATTATCCCACCAACCGCACATGGGTGGTTATTATTCCAAAGCCACGAATTTCCATCCTATCTACATCAGGGATTGCCCCTCCCTCCCTCCCCCCCAGATCTCCCTCCCTCCCTCCCCCCCAGATCTCCCATCCCGGGGATTTCCCTCTGAATGCGGGTCCTTGCAGGATGCTCCCAGTGCAAACCTGGAGAATAAGCGAGTTCGGGATCTTGACTGCACATGCCCAGGTCATAGGTCATTCGTGCTAAACATTCTCGCTGGCTGAGCTGCTGTGTGTATACAGACCTGCGTTTCATCGGTATTTTCCAGGTTTGTTTCTTCAAGGTAAGAAAATACTGCTTTCAAAACTTAACTAGGTGTATATATGGTTAATTTGTACAAAACTATGATGATTTTGTTGGTTTTATTGCTTTATGCTTCGGTGAGTGAGCGAGATCATGACAATTTCTTTTACATTGTAACTTGTACCAGTATGTAATGGACATGCTTACAGGACCCTATTCGAATTAACATATGATTGACCTTGTTATTTATTTTGTTTTATATGTTACTGGCAAAGCCAGTTGTACCGGTACGGTAGCGCAGCGGTAGAGTTGCTACTTTACAGCGAATGCAGCGCCGGAGACTCAGGTTCGATCCTGACTACGGGTGCTGCACTGTAAGGAGTTTGTACGTTCTCCCCGTGACCTGCGTGGGTTTTCTCCGAGATCTTCGGTTTCCTCCCACACTCCAAAGACGTACAGGTATGTAGGTTAATTGGCTGGGTAAATGTAAATGTAAAAATTGTCCCTAGTGGGTGTAGGATAGTGTTAATGTACGGGGATCACTGGGCGGCACGGACTTGGAGGGCCGAAAAGGCCTGTTTCCGGCTGTATATATATGATATGATATGATACCGGGCCCTGGTGAGACCGCACCTGGAGTACTGTGTGCAGTTTTGGTCTCCAAATTTGAGGAAGGATATTCTTGCTATTGAGGGCGTGCAGCGTAGGTTCACTAGGTTAATTCCCGGAATGGCGGGACTGTCGTATGTTGAAAGGCTGGAGCAATTAGGCTTGTATACACTGGAATTTAGAAGGATGAGGGGGGATCTTATTGAAACATATAAGATAATTAGGGGATTGGACACATGGCAGGAAACATGTTTCCAATGTTGGGGGAGTCCAGAACAAGGGGCCACAGTTTAAGAATAAGGGGTAGGCCATTTAGAACGGAGATGAGGAAGAACTTTTTCAGTCAGAGAGTGGTGAAGGTGTGGAATTCTCTGCCTCAGAAGGCAGTGGAGGCCAGTTCGTTGGATGCTTTCAGGAGAGAGCTGGATAGAGCTCTTAAGGATAGCGGAGTGAGGGGGTATGGGGAGAAGGCAGGAACGGGGTACTGATTGAGAGTGATCAGCCATGATCGCATTGAATGGCGGTGCTGGCTCGAAGGGCTGAATGGCCTACTCCTGCACCTATTGTCTATTGTCTATTTGTGCAACTTTGGACTGGGACTGTCAATTTGCAACAGGAAACTGTTTCTGCCCACCTGCCTTCAAACTCGAGGAAAATAAACTGCAGATGCTGGTTTAAATCGAAGGTAGACACAAAATGCTGGTGTAACTCAGTGGGTCAGCCATCATCTCAGGAGAGAAAGAATGGGTGACGTTTTGTGTCGAGACGCTTCTTCAGAAGTCTGGAGAATAAGCGAGTTAGGTATCTCGCTTCAGACTTCTGAAAAAGGGTCTTTACCCGAATCATTACCCATTCCTTCTCTCCTGAGGTGCTACTTGACCCGCTGAGTTACTCCAGCATTTTGTGTCTACCTTCGATTTAAACTAGCAACTGTAGTTTTTTTCCTAGTGTTTGAAGGGAGGAGGGCAGAAACAGTTTCCCTTTGCAAATTGACAGTTGTGGCTGTCACACACATTCTGCATCCACTTATTCAGGTGATACGTGGTACTCCCACAGCCCAAAGTTGCACAAATGTGCATGGCTTTGCCCAGTAACATATAAAACAAAATATATAATAAAGTCAATCATATGTTAAGTCAAATAGAGTCCTGTAAGCATGCCCATTACATACCGTACAAGTTACAATGCAAACAAAAATTGGCATGGCTTTGCTCACTCACCGAAGCACAAAGCAATAAAACCAACAAAATCAACGTAGTTTTGTACAAATTAACCGTAAATACGCCTAGTTAATAGTTTTGAAAGCAGCATTGTGTTACCTTGAAGAAGCAAAACTGGAAAATACGGATGAAAAGCAGATCTGTATACGCGCAGCAGCTCAGCCGGCGAGAATGTTTAGCACGAGTGACCTATGACCTGGGCATGCGCAGTTGAGATACCGAACTCGCGTATTACCACCATACCTGCACAAGGGCGATTATTATCCCAATCCCAGGAATTTTCATCTGCTGAAATCAGGGATTTATTACGATCTTCCATTCCGCAGATATCCCTCCCAATGCTGAGCATTGCAGGATGCCCCTCCCCCCAACCCAGGGAATTATCCCACCTGCACACGGGCTATTATTGCAATGCCAGAAATATCCATCCTTTCTAAATTAGGGATTGTTCCCAATCTCAATGTGGAATATCGCAAGATGCACCTCCCCTAAACCCAGGGAATTATCCCCCACCCACACACGGGCAATTTTGATCTCATTCCCAGTAATGAGCATTCTATGTAAATCAGGGATTGATTTATCCCAATGCTATCCCAATCCCAATGCTGAGCATTGCAAGATGCCCCTACTCCAACCCAGAGAATTACCCCCCACCCACACACGGGCGATTATCCCAATCCCAGGAACTTGCAGCCTACCTGAATCAAGGATTGCCCCCAACCCCGACCCACAATCCCGTGATTTTCCTCCCAATGCTGAGAATTGCATTGCTGAGATCTAGTGTTTCTCCCACACTTCAAAGACGTGCAGGTTAATTAGCTTGTGTAAAATTGTAAATTGTCCAATCATTTAGTATAGTGCTAGTATACGGGGTGATCGCTGGTTGGCGCGGACTCAGTGGGCTGAAGGGCCTGTTTCTTCTCTGAAGTCTAAAGTAAACTGTAAAGACAGCATCCGAGCAAAGGATGGATCCTGGGTCTCTGGCGCTGTGAGGCAGTGACTCTACAGTTGGACCACCGTGCTGTTCTTGAACTCTATATATGAGCTGTTGTGATGCGTTCTACATTGGCTGACCTGCAGCTGCTGCCTGTGGTCTATTCTCAGTGCCCGCTCTCCAGGTGGGATCAGTCTGCCAACTCCATCTGACGCACGTGCAGCCATGTCCCAGGTGGTGGGTTTCCGAGTGGGCGCCGAGTTCTCGAGCTACAGCGAGCTGCACCGGGAGTACCGGCGCTACCAGAGGGACAGCTCCGTGCAGATGTGGACCAGGCACTCGCGGACCATCAAGGCGCAGCGGCGTCGGGCACCCAAGCGCCCGATGAACGACGCGCTGAACTTTGCCGAGATCGACTACGCGTGCATTCACGGCGGCAAGTTATTCAAGACCAAAGGATCCGGCAAACGGACAATCCAGAGGTGAGGAAATACTTGCAGGGGCGACACAGCGGCACAGTTGGTAGAGCCACTGCCTCACAACGCCGGGGATCCCGGTTCCATCCTGACCACGGGTGCTCTCCGTGTGTGGAGTTTGCACGTCCTCTCTGTGACCAGCTGTGTTTCTTCTGTGTGCTTCAGTTTCCTCCCATATCCAAAACACGTGCAGGTTTCTTGGTTAATTGGCCCTCTGTAAATCATCCCGAGTGTGTCGGGAGTGGATGACAAAGTGGGAGAACATGGAACATGGTCGATACCTGGTCCTGTTTCCTACCTTCTTATTTAAAGATGTTTTTATCCTTTTAAATTTAATAATATGTTTAGCCGGGTAGTTAGTTTTGTTTAGAGTTACATCATGGAAACAGGCCTTTCGGCCCATCGAGTCCACACCGCCCACCAATCATCCATTCACACTAGTTCTATGTTATCCCACTTTCTCATCCACTCTCTACACACGAGGGGCAATTTACAAAAGCAAATTAACCCACAAACCTGCACGTCTTTAGAATGTGGAAGGAAACCACTTGGAAAAAACCCACGTGGTCACAGTGAGGACGTACAATCTCCACACAGACAGCACCCGTAGTCAGGATCGAACCTGAGTCTCCGGCGCTGTGAGGCAGCAGCTCCTCTAATGCCCCGTCTGTCTCTTTCTCTTTTTTTTCTCTGTCTCTCTCTCCCCTCTGTTCATTTTTTTCTCTCTTTTGCACTCTTTGTTCATCTTTGATTGTGTGTGTGTGTGTGTGTGCATCTCCCCACCTCTCTCCCCGTCTCACCTCTACCTCTCCCTCTCTCCACCTCTCTCCATTTCTCCCTCTCTCTCTCTCCGTCTCCACCTCTCTACCTCTCTCCTCCTGTACCTTTCTACTTCTCTCTCTACCTCTCTCTCCTTCTCTCTCCCCCACCACACATTTTCCCATTCCTACCCGCTGGGATTGTCTAGAGTGGTAGAGTCATCCCACACAGAAATAGGCCCTTCGGTCCAACTTGCCCATGCTCATCGAGATGGCCCATGGACACCAGTCCCACCTGCCCTCAGAACCTTTCCTATCCATGTACCTTTCCAAATGTCTTTTAAATGCTAGAGTACCTGCCTCAACTACCTCATCTAAAAGCTAGTTCCATTTACCACCACACTGTGCAGAATTACATTCTTTTTAAATCTTTCCCCTCTCATGTTAAACTGTCCTCTGGATCTTGATTCCCCTATCCTGGATAAAAGATTTATGCATTCACCCTATCTATTCCACTTGTCACATACAATTTGGTGTGTTAACACAAGGGACACGGTATTATCCATGTTATCCCACTTTGCCATCCACTGCCTGCACACTTGGGACAATTGACAATTTGATAGTTTGTGTTTTATGGTTCAGAGACTGGATTGATATCCCAGTGGGGGAGTGTGATATTATCCCATTAAATCACAAAGGGTCTTCCGCCTGCAATGACCATCAAGCACCCAGCTTGTTATGTACTATGTGTAGGAAGGAACTACAGATGCTGGTTTACACTGAAGATAGACACAAAATGGTGAAGTAACTCAGCGGGGAGGGCAGCTTCTCTGGAGAAAAATAATAGGTGACGTTTCGGTTTGACACCCGTCTTAAGGCTGAGAGTCAGGGGGGAGGTAAACTAGAAGTTTCTCCCATTCTCGTCGTTCTATTAATTTCACTGTTGCCTTGCTTAGTTTCACTGTTTGTATCAACTTGTTATCACCTTCTCCACAGCCAACAATAGACCATTGTGGGCTCCACCTTTCCTTTATCATTGTTGCTGGCTTTGATTTGTTCTTTCATTCATTTGTTCTTTGTAACCCTTCATCCCCCTAGTTCCCTCTCCTCTGACTCTCAGTCTGATAAAGGGTCCCAACCAGAAGAATAAGGGGTAGGCCATTTAGAACAGAGATGAGGAAAAACTTTTTCAGTCAGAGAGTTGTGAATCTGTGGAATTCTCTGCCTCAGAGGGCAGTGGAGGCCAATTCCCTGAATACATTCAAGAGAGAGCTAGATAGAGCTCTTAAGGATAGCGGAGTCAGGGGGTATGGGGAGAAAGCAGGAACGGGGTACTGATTGAGAATGATCAGCCATGATCACATTGAATGGCGGTGCTGGCTCGAGGGGCCGAATGGCCTCCTCCTGCACCTATTGTCACCTACTCCTTTTCTCCAGAGATGCTGCCTGACCCACTGAGTTACTCCAGCATTTTGTGTCCATCTCCTTTGTTATGCACTATGTTATCTTACACCAATCCTGCATGAATCACATTTTGTTACAGCTGTTGCTTCAAGTCCCCCCAGTTTGTGAAAGAGTTTATTATCAGTCAAAGGGCAGTCATTCATCACACCATCTTGTCTTCCCACTCACACTGCTTCATGGCCAATGTCAATGGAATATTTCTGTTGGATTCTGTGATGATTGTAAAAGATAGCCATACATTGCTGGTCTGAATCATCCTACCACAACGAGAGAGCAGTCCTGAACTGCGATCTTCCTCATTGGTGACCCTCGGACTATCTTTGTTTGGACTTTACCTTGCACTAAATGTTATTCCCTTATCGTGTATCTATACACTGTAAATGGCTCGATTGCCTTCCCACTGTCTGGTTAGCATGCAACAAAGCTTTTCACTGTACCTCGGAACACGTGACAATAAACTGAACTAAACAAAACTGAAGGGTCTCAGTCCAAAGCGTCACCTATTCCTTTTCTCCAGAGATGATGCACGACCCGCTGAGTTACTCCAGCATTTTGTGTCTTATCGATTGACCCAGTTGGCTTACACACTGCCTCCCACTGTCTTTTTCAGAACCAACAAGATGAAATGTCCCTGTATCATTAAAGTCCGTCTTTCTGCGGATGGAAACAAGTTTGTGGTGAAAGAGATGAATGAATCGCATAACCACACAGTGCCGCAGGTAAAAGCAGAACACACACACCAGCCAGGTGGAGCAGTTGGATCTGCCACTGCTTCAGATTGTCGGGTCAGTGTGTGTGCGTGTGTGGGGGGGGGGTGTCTGTGTGTTGTCCCACCTCTTCACATTTTCAGAGAGCATTAGACTAGTTCTGGACGCTCGGTTCCAGCCTTGGATCCTGGGCTGTTGAATATCTTAGTTCAACAATACAGCACAGAAACAGGCCCTGCGGCCCACCGAGTCTGCGCCCACCAGCGATCCCCCACATTAACACTATCCTACACACACTAGGGACAATTTACACATACACCAACCCAATGAACCTCCATACCCGTACATATTTAGAGTGTGGGAGGAAACTGAAGAGCTTGGAGAAAACCCACGCAGGTCACGGGGAGAACGTAAAAACTCCATACAGACAGCACTCGTAGTCAGGATTGAACCCGGGTCTCCGGCGCTGCAAGCGCTGTAAGGCAGCAACTCTACAGCTGCACCACCATGCCATCCAGAATATGTCCATGTAATTATTTATAAAGAGTTTATCAGAACTCTGTCTCTCTACCCGTGTCTTTGCCCGTGAGAGAATGTTACCTGTGGCACCAACACATATCGTTGGGACTTAAAGCTGTAGGCTGCAATAAAATGGGATTTGTGCAGCATTGGTTCAAGAAAACATACTACATAGCAACAAAGATAGACACAACAAGCTGGAGTAACTCAGCGGGTCAAGCATCATCTCTGGAGAAAAGGAATAGGTGACGTTTCGGATCCTTCCCGGCTGGTCTGAAGAAGGGTCTCGACCCAAAATGTCACCTTTTTCTTTTCTCCAGAGATGTTGTCTGAACCGCTGAGTTACTCCAGCTTTTTGTGTCTAGAATTGGCGTAAACTAGAATCTGCTGTTTAGTTTAGACATATAGCGTGTAAACAGGCCCTTCAGCCCACCGAGTCCAGGCTGACCAGCAATCCATGCACATTAACGCTATCCTACACACATCAGGGACAACTTTCAATTTTAGCAAGCCAATTAGTCTATAAACCTGTGCATCTTTAGAGTGTGGGAGGAAACCGCAGCTCCCGAAGAAAACCCACGGAGAGAACGTACAATCTCCGTACAGACAGCACCCGTAGTCAGGATCAAACCCGAGTCTCTGGCGCTGTAACACAGCAACTCTTCCGCTGCACCACCGTGCTGCCCCGACACATAGAACAGAACAAGATGGGTGCTTGATGGTCATTGCCGACAATGTAGGTGGAAGAGCCGGTGTGATTCTATGGGATGATATCACATTCCCCCACTGGGATATCAATCCAGCCTCTGAACTCTGACAACTTTGCCATTGTTTAACAGAGTCAGACTGATACACTCAATATCACTAGTCATTTCCCTCACAGTAACAAGTTTTATTCACGTAGTTCTAACACACTAAAAATATCTCCAGCTTTCAGGGACATTATCAAAGTAATTGATGTGAACTGCCTTAGCAGTGATTCTGGAGATGACCTATAACTTGGGTGGAGATGTTGGGTTTCAAGGAATGTCTTATAATGGGGTTTAAGGAGGCAAGAGTGTCTGAGGGTGATCTGAGAGAAGTATATCTGTTCATGAGAGGCATAGAATGGAGACCCTCAGACTATCTTTAATTGGACTTTACTGGACTTTATCTGATGCTAATCATTATTCCCTTTATCCTGTGTCTGTGGACGGCTTAGACACAAAAATCCGGAGGAACTCAGCAGGTCAGACAGCATCTCTGGAGAAAAGGAATACATGACGTTTCGGGGCAAGACCCTTCTTCAGACCAGAAAAGGAATAGGTGAAATTTCAGGTCGAGACCCATCTTCAGATTGATGCTTCCTGACCCGCTGAGTTACAGCAGCTTTTTGTATCTATCTTCGGTTTAAACCAGCATCTGCAGTTCCTTCCAACACATTTCGACTGTGGACGGCTTGATTGTAATCATGGATAGTCGTTCTATGGACTGGAAGCATGCAACAAAAAAGCTTTTTGGTACACGTGACAAGAAACTAGACTAAACTAGATGGGGAATATGGTCCGATTGTTTTTCCCCATGGTAGTTGTGGAGGTGCAGAGACACATAGAGGGAGAAAGTTCCAAATAGCTGCTGAAGGCAAAGTCAATTGGACAGGGATAAAAAGTCAGGAATGGGCTGGGGCCAGAGTTAGAGAATTTTGAATTATATATATATATGTGACCGAGACGTAAATGTAGATGGGTTGATGAGTAAGTTTGCTAATGACACCAAAATTAGGAGTTGCAGACAACGGGAAATGCTGTCTGTAGATATCAGAACGTAGACCAGCTGCAGAAAGGGGCGGAGAAATGGCAGATGGAGTTTAACCCGAGCAAGTGTAAGGTGATGCACTTTGACAGGTTAAATGCAAGGAGAGTATACAGTTAATGACATGACCATTAACAGCATTGATGTGCAGAGGGATCTTGGAGTTCAAGTTCATAGCTCACTGAAGGAGGCAGCACAAGTAGATAGGGTGGGGAAGAAGGCGTCATAAGTGACAGGAGCAGAATTAGGCCATTCAGCCCATCGTCTATTCCGCCATTCAGTCATGGCTGATCTATCTCTCCCTCCTAACCCCATTCATCTGCCTGCTCCCCATAACCCCTGACACCAGCAATAATTAAGAATCCATCTATCTCTGCCATAAATATATCCACTGACTTGGCCTCCACAGCCTTCTGTGGCAAAGAATTCCACCAATTCACCACCCTCTGACTCAAGAAATTCCTCCTCTCCTTCCTAAAGGAATGTCCTTTAATTCTGAGGCTATGGCCTCTTGTCCGACACTCTTCCACTGGAGGAAGCATCCTCTCCACATTTATCCAAACGTTTCACTATTCGGTACGTTTCAATGAGGTCCCCTCTCATTCTTCTAAACTCTATCGAGTACAGGCCCAGTGCTGACAAACGATCATCATATGTTAACCAGTATGGGTGAAACGTGTGGTATGCTTGTCTTCTGTGCTAGGGGCATTAAATATAAGAGTCAGCAAGTCATGATGCAGCTCTATAGGGCTTTAGTTAGACTGCATTTGGAGTATTATTTGCAGTTCTAGTCGCTCCATTACAGGAAAGGTGTGGAGGCTTTGGAGAGGGTGCAGAGGAGGTTGACCAGAATGCTGCCTGGATTAGAGGGTTTCAGCTACAGGGGGAGGTTGAATAAACTTGGGTTATTTTCTCTGGAGCGTCAGAGGTTGAGGGAAGACTCGACGGAAGTATATAAAGTTAAGGTCGGCAATCAGAGGCTTGTGCCCAGGGTGGAAATGTCCAACACTAGACGACAGAGTGATATGGTGAGAGGGGGGAGGTTTAATGTGCGAGGCAAGATTTTTACACAGAGAGGGGTGGGGGCTGGGAATGCACTGCTAGAGATGGTGGTGGATGCAGATACGATAGGGGTGTTTAAGAGGCTTTGGGAAAGGCACATGGAAGTTCAGGGAATTGAGCGATATGTATCATGTACAGGGAGATGAGATCAGTTCAACTTGGCATCATGTTTGGCACAGATAATGTAGGCTGGAGGGCCCATTCCTGTGCTGTTCTGTGTTCTAATATGGGATCTGAGCTTAGTTTAAAGATACAGCATGGAAACATAGGCCTACCTAGTCCACGCTGATCATCGACCACCTGTGTGCACTGGTTCTATGTTGTCCTACTTTCTCATCCAATCCCGACACGCTCGGGGCAATTTACAGAGGACAATTGACCTCTAAACCGGATGAACTGACCCTAGGACCTTGCTTGTACCCCACAGGAAGAGGAGGAGAGGCTCCGGCACCAAAGGCACTTTGTTAAAGAGCTGCGCGTGGACCCCACTTCCATCGTCTCGCTGCGGAGTAATGGAGCGGGTGTCCAGGTGCAGCTGGGGGAGGTTGCCGGCAAGGTGCTCGCTGATGAGGATGCCCATAGCCCCGCATGCAAGGAGGAATGGGACGAGTTCAAGGCCAACAAAACCGACTTGGAGATGATGGTGCCCACACTGGCAGCCGTCAAGGGTAAGGTCATAAGGAATAGGAGTAGAATTAGGCCATTCGGCCCATCAGGTCTACTCCGTCATTCAATCATGGCTGATCTATCTCTCTCCCCTAACCCCATTCTCCTGCCTTCTCCCCATAACCTCTGACACCCGTACTGATCAAGAATCAAGGTAGGTGAAGGTGTCCTCGCTTGTCCCAGGCCTAACCGGCTGCTCCAGGTTTGCACCACTCCCTCTCTTGTCCTGGGGTATCCTGCATCCTTCCTTCATTCCGGAATAATGCGGATCACCCCTTTATTGGGTTAATGATGACCATTTGATGGCTCTGGGCCTGTACTCGCTGGAGTTTAGAAGGATGAGGGGGGACCTCACTGAAACTTACCGAATAGTGAAAGGACCGGATAAAGTGGATGTGGCGAGGATGTTTCCACTAGTGGGAGAGTCATGGACCAGAGGGTGCAGCCTCACAATAAAAGGACGTTCCTTTAGAAAGGAGATGAGAAGGAATTTCTTTAGTCAGAGGGTGATGGATCTGTGGAAATCATTGCCACAGATGGCTGTGGAGGCCAAGTCTGTGGCTATTTATAAAGCAGAGATTGACAGGTTCTTCATTCGTTAGGGTGGCAAATGGGGTTGAGAGGGAAAGATAGATCAGCCATGATTCCTAGACTCTCCCACGAGTGGAAAGATCCTTTCCACATGCACTCTACCCCGGCATTTCACTATCTGGTAAGTTTCAACGAGGCCCCTCCTCATCGTTCTAAACTCCAGCGAGTACAGGCCCAGTGCCTTCAAACACTGATCAGATGTTAACCCAGACA